>NC_133541.1:75767441-76070471 GCF_048773025.1 Camelus bactrianus
CTGAACCCTGATCTTGAACTTCTGTTTGTCCTAACATGGAAATGTGATGCTGTCACTGCTCTAGAGTTTTCTTCAGGATGAGCTCTGTCTACCTCTTGTATTTCATCTTCTAGCTTTTATGCTGTAGTAATAATGAACTAACGATCTCTATTCTTCCAGATGTGGTGTTCCCTCCTCTGGCCTACTTCTGTCTACCCAGAGTGGCATATTCATCTGGCAGAATGGCTCAACTATTGACAAAGTTCCTCTCAGCTTCCAGGTCACAGGTCCAGTGTCCCTCCCTTCTCAGTGTAAGCAATCCTTGGATTGCTTCCCTTGACCTCCAACCCCTGACACACACGCCGACCTGGCAGTTTTCCACACTCCTTTTCCTTTTGCCAAGACGACTGCTGTGAATGTAGTCCTTCCCACACTACATGCTGATTTGTTGAATGTCTATCTCCCTGTTATCCTGTGAATGAGGCCAGGGCAGGTTTTCTTTGCTTTGTAATCCCAGAGTCCCAAATCATGCTCAAGCCATTGTGGGAACCAGTCAGTATTTTCTCAATGAAAAAAGGACACGTCTTTTCTCTTTCCAGTCACTTTTATCTGTCCACACACCTACATGAATTCTCTTTTTAAAAACAGATCTGATCGGGTGACTATTCTAATTAACCTGACAGCAATGAGAAACCACTGAAGGAATTTCTAAATATCTCAAGATGGCATCCAAGTCACTACAAGACCTACATGAACCTTGTTTGCTCCACTGCAATCACATTCCACTCTTTCACCCTCAAATCAGACATTTCAGCAATACCAGACTGTCTTTTTATGCCTCTAGGCCTGCACACGTGTACTACGTTCCTCCAGGGTCCATGTGGGAAAATTCCCCTCATCCTTCAAGACGTGATGTCTATATGAAAGCACCAAGTGTCTGGGCATCTCCCCTCCATGAAACACTTCTGACCTCACCATTCATCCCAAGCTGAGTTGATTCACCTGCCCTCTGGTGTACCTTTAACATAGCTCTCTATATTTTCCATTTACCTCACGCACTTTAATTATTTGTTTAAAAGTTTGCTTCTCCTACCAGAATGTCAGCTCATTCAGAGCTGGAGCTGTTACATTTACCTTTAAGTCTCTGACACATGAAAACCTATGTTTCAAGTGCTAGCGGGATGAGTAAGAACACAAGCATGTATATATAGGAAAATACAAACATATTCTCACTTTAGTCGGCACTAATTTGTCTATACTTAAAATACTCTCTCCGCCTATTCTTATTGTTTTTGTACTGGCACTTTAGAAACTATAAGAAGCTACATTCTAATTATAAGTATTTTGAATTCAATGTTTTGCTTCCCCTGTAATCTTTTTTGCAAACAGCAACTTTTCAAAGACTGTTTTGGGAATTTTTTCCCAATCTACTTCCAGCAAAAGGAGATTCTTAAAAGGTGTTTAATGAGCTAAATCTGTACAGACCCAAAATGATACAGTAAATAGCAAATCAGTTGGGCTTGAATTTCCAGATGTTCCTTATTATTTCTTTAAATCACCTCAAAGCAGCAGTACTCTGGCATTCACAAGAGCACTTCTGCCCAAAAATGCTGTCTGTTTATAAATATATATCAATTTGTTAACGGATTTGTCCCCTGGAGCCTACGTAAGTAATACTAATAATAATACTAATCATCTTATTTAAAAGCTAATTGGATATAAGGAAAACAGTAAGAAAAAATGCTGATGAGAAATTGGACAAGATTTCTTTTAAACTGTAAAAAGTCCTTACATGATAAATTTCAATGGTTAAAGAAGAAATTTATGACATTACAGGTACCATTGTGCAGAATTATTCGGCTATTAAATATATTCATCAATAAATGAACATAGATCACTAATGTGTTTTACCAGAAGAACAGCATTCACATAGACATGAAAAGAACATGTTATGAATGTATTTATTCATTGCTGCAGTATTTTATAAAGAATGGGAAGTACCACCTCCAGGTAACTCTTCTCGCCTAGACTTTCTACAACAGACATTCACTCACAGTGGAATACACAGCCTTCTGACTATACCCTGCTCTCTCCTGCCTCTGCTTTTACTAACATCTGCATCTAAATTACTCCCATCTTCATTTCTGTATGTGAATATCTGAGTATATTTTGAAGCCCAGAAAACTCTAACAAAGTCACATCCAATAAACCTTTGTTGAGCTTCTTAACCGAAATGAACTGTTCTTCATTCCTCTGACCTTGCTTTTTTTTCATTAAAAAAAAAAGTGAGGCTGCTTTCTTAGAGGGATACTCCTGCCTGTGGTGCCTCTGCAATTTATCTCCATGTGAATGTGGGAGAAGACTCCATTCTGGCAGGAAAAATACAACTCACAGTCTTTAATTCTTTAACTTATGTCCCAGGAAGCTGGTAAGGAGACCTTGATTTTTTAAATATCTGAGCTAATGGAAAAAACAAAAAACTTATGACTGAAAAATTATAGAGAGATGTTATAACATCTCTTTATCTGTGGGTTTTTAAAAAATCTAGCAACGCATGTCTCTAAGATGGCAGTAGAACAAGGATGTATATCCCCTGGAAGCCTCTCTGGTTCTATAAGTTCTTTGGTATTTCCGACACACTCAGACCAAATTAAAAAGAATAAAACATTAAATAAAAGGGTTTTTTTTTTTCTAATTTGAACCATTTCTCAAACAAAGGAAGAAACTCTACTACATTAGATTAATGTAATCTAGTGTATTAGATTATACCCTAATGCCCTCAAAGAGTTAATGCACATGCTATTAAGGAAAGTGATTCTTAAAAAAGTGTTTAATAAGCTAATCCTATATGAACCCAAAATGATACAATAAATGTTAAATCATCTGGGCTTAAGTTTAATGTACTTTTATGGACCAATATAAATATACCAGAATTACTTCTAACATAAAAAGGCCCTCATTTAATCATTTGTCAACTGGAGAAAGCAATTTCCCACAGCTAAAATTATTTTAAAATCTGATATAAGAATAAAATTATATTAAAATGCAATACTACATGAATTTGGCAACTTGCCAAGGATAGACATGGACTTTTGCAGATTACTCTTTCAAAGATATACCAAGGAATCCAACATTTCTAATCATTTGATAGTCAACTGCTATAGGCAAAAAACTGTACCTATTAATTCCATACTGCCAATATATTTTAAACTAGTTCATAAAAATTGCTCATGCAGTATGTCTAATAGATTTTGCATACTTTTTCTTATCAGAAACTTTTTAACACATATAATCTGAAATTCTCAGACTAAATTAAATCATAATAGGAATGAAACTGACAAAATCTTTTAGTTGGCCTATTTTACCTGGAGAAACTAGCAAAACGGAGCTCATGACTCTGAATCTCCATATGTATTAAAAATAAACATGTTTAATATTTAAGTAATTTAGTTAAACTCCCAGACAAAAATTCACAAACTTTTCATATTTAGAAATGCAAATGTGATTCAGAAACACAATAACATTTTAAACACATTGTTTTAAAATTATGCATTTTCAATCCAAACCCACCAGAACCAACAAATTAATAGCATTAAATAGAGAAAACAGTGGCTTCACCATCAGTTTCACAAAAGTTTTTTTTTTCCAGTAGTAAAATAGGACCCAATTTTTCCTAAATTTTGATAAATTCTAATTTATGGCACTTGCCAATGATAAATTGAGAAACATAATTTGTGATTTAAAAGTAAGCATGAAATTTGACAGATCATTTTCTGACACTGTCATTGTGCATTAAGATGTACTTGTAGGATAAATACATTGAGAACAAAACAACTTAATAAAAGCAAATGAGTAGGGATTATGTGGCAACAAGCAGACTTTCATTTTTTTAAGGATGCCAGCATCTCAGATCCCCTCTCAACTGTTAGAGGTAGACAGAACTTTAAAGTTCGTATAATCCAACTTCAGATAAGTCAAGACAAGTTCCACTTTATCTTCCCATCAAATCAGCTTACTTAAAAACTTCCCTAATTAAATACATACTAATTGTATTAAACAAATACTAACTCATCAATTTCCTTAATTCTCCCACTAACTTTCATTTACTATAATACGAAAGTTAAGAAGTGTCTTACAGTGTTTATTACTGTGAGAAGTCAAGGACCTGAAAGAAGTTGTATTTTTAGATGCAGTTCAGCAAATAAGTAAACTGACTTATCAGATAAAGAGAATTATGCTTAAAAACAAACAAACAAACAAACAAAAACAGAGAGGTCAGTTTTAGAGAGTTATTTAAAATCAGAAGGTTAGATGCCTCAGTTAGTTTCCAAAGGGCATTTTTAAAGGACAGAGAATGAATCCTTATAGAAGAATATAGCACTACACCTCCATTGCTTTAAAAAAAAAAAAAAAAAAAAGATTTACCAATTGGAGACAATCACTATCAACACTGAGAGAGAGAGATGCACAAAGGTAGTAGTAAGCATAAGCTACTAAGCCTCTTATCACCAAAGCAACCAGAATCTTAGAATCTGAATTAAATTGTCACTTCTTTGGCACAAAAAAAGGGGATTTACAAATCCCATTTAAATGAGGATTATTTTAATTCACGTCCTCTAAGGTAACTCAAGTTACTTTCTGTTTCCTTACCACTGTAGTCAGACAGAGTAACAGGAGTTTCCCTCTCTCAGTGCAGCTCCTGGAATACCACAACCCACCCTCCAGTCCATGTGGCTGGGACAAGCCACCTTACTGCCCAAGAAAAGGAATCTCAGGAAAACAATAATCAAGCCCTTCTCCGAGTTTCATAAAACCAGGCTTTTGAGATGCAATAACCTGGTTCTTAAGCTTCAAAGGCATAAAGACTTAACTTATATGGTTCATGCCATCAACCAAAGATCTGGAAAACTACTGGAGAGTCAGTCATTCCTCCCACCCCAAGACTGTAATTTCTCCACAAGAAGATGAAGCATGATGAAGGATCCAGCATGAACTGGGAGCAGAACAAATGTCTGGTAACAAAACAACATCCTCCCCTCTCATCTGCAACGCCCTCTCTCTTCTATCAACTGAAAGTACTGTGCCTAGAGAAAATTGGCAGGAATATAATTTTGATAACCTTTCTTCACAGAAAAATGAAAACCACTGACATTCTTACCTTCCAAAAATAAAATGCAAACATTCATAATTTATCAAATTATATTTTTCATTTCTGTTTTATGGAGATAATTTTTTACAGACATCCTTTGTTTGGCATTATCAAATTATTTACATCTTTTGAAGGCTTATTCTATTTTTTTCATAGTGTATATATGCCTTTATGTAGTTTTTAATCAATCTGCAATTATTGTGCTGTTATTTTAAAGATTTTTTTGCTCTTTTTTTAAAAACAACTTTCCTTAAAATAAAATCTATGACCACGGTTTTTCTTTTCCTTGAAAGGACATTCTGTTTTGTTTATTATGTGCTTTCTTGAAATTTAATTGAATTTTTAAAGGAAATATAAAATTATTTAGCAATTCAAATTCAAATAAACATAAAGTGTTTTCAGTTTTAAATGATTAGGATTTATTGGTGTAATGATAGTGAATCCAACAGACACATTAATTGTAATATTTTTTATTTAAATCACTAATACTAAGACATTATTTGACATAGAGCCACTTTCCTATAAAATAATCACTGAAACTTCTGATTAAAAATGAGAAGAAAAAAGATGGAGAAAAATAGTACAGTTTTACCTCTAGTTGGAGGAGCACTTTTAAAATAAGAGATTTCTTTTAAACACACAAATAAAGTAATTTGACACAAATAACAGATAAATGAAAAAGATGCAAATAAGAGCTTGAAATTAGCCCTGATGCCACCTAAAAGTATTAATATATATCTTAGAAAATGAAAGCACTTGATTTGCTTTCAAATTTAAAAGTGATATGACGTTTTTGTGAAATTGGGAAACATTTTTATACAATAAATATAAATCTCAATTCACAGAATTATTTATGTAAGAAATACTTTTTCATTTTTGTATAGGACTCTGTAATTATTCTCTGAAGTAAGCCATTGAGAGAAAAGCAAATGAATTCACTTTTATGTCTGAAATTCTTATAGAAAATAGTGCTGAATCTCCCTTGCCTTAAGTATATTCTTTATTTTTTTAACATTTTTTTATTGAGTTATAGTCATTTTACAATGTTGTATCAAATCGAGTGTAGAGCACAATTTTTCAGTTATACATGAACATACATATATTCATTGTCACATTTTTTTTTCACTGTGAGCTACCACAAGATCTTGAATATATTTCCCTGTGCTATATAGTATAATAAATATATTCTTTATAATTTAAAGAAAATCAATATCAAGATCAAGAAGTTCAAGACTGATCTGAGGAAATTATCCAAAATGTAGCACAGACAGATAAAGAGAAGAAAAATATAAAGGAAGGATTAGGAGACACTGAGTAGGCGATAAGTAGGAGGAAACAACAGACACAGATTCAGAATTCCAGAATTCCACAGAGCAGATGGAAAAGTGAAAATTTTCAATTAGACAATGGCAAAGATTTTTGAGAAGTGATGAAAACCAATCCTCAGATCTAAAGAGTCCAATAAATTATAAGCACAATAATAAAAATAAATACATACCTTGATACAACATTATGAAACCACATGATACCAAAGGCAAAGAAGAGATGTTAAAACCTGCAATAAAGCAAAGACTGATGCCCATAAAAGGAAGAGTGATTAGATGTACAGTGACTTCTTAACAACAAAGGCTGCCAAGAGAGTAAAATAATATCTTCACTGCGTTGAAAGAAAATAACTTGTAAATCAGAATTCCATACTCAGCCAAACTGTCTTCCAAAAGAACAAAGACAAAATAAAGACATACTCTGTTCAAAAGAACAAAAACTGAAAGAGTCTCTTATTAAAGAAATTCTAAAGATACCATGGAGGAGGAAGGAAAATGATCCCAGATGCAAGGAGAGAAATGCAAGAAGAAATGGTAAGCAAAAATACTGGTAAACAGATGGGTAAATCTAAATAAACACCAATTGTACAAAACAATAATTCTGGTGGCAGAAGGAAAAGGTAAGTTTGACCAAAGAGTACATATTGATTAACTTTTATACTTTGCTAAGTATGCATATTAAAATAGGGTAACCATTAAAAAAGCAAACATGGAGCATATAATTTTAAAAGAGTGAAAAAAATAAATGTCAGTGAATCCAAAGGAAGGTAAGAGTGAAGATGGGGGTAAGGTTAGGAGAGTAAAATAAATAAAAACATAATAACTTGGTCAAAAAATCCAATATGTTGGAAGTCACATATACGTAAAATGGATTAAACTCTGCAGCTAAAGTATTTAAAAGAAAGCCAATGTATTGTATTACTCTCAGACAAAAGATACTTGAAATCAAAAGCATTAACAGAGAAAAAGAGGGTCATAACAGGATAACAAAACATTCTCAACAGAAAAATTCTAAGCTTGTAAGAACCTAGTAACAGAGCCTAAAGCAAAAAGAGTTACACAGCAATAGATAAGAAAGAAAACTGTCATCATTTACAAATGTTGTGATTGTCTATGTAGAAAACTCCAAAGAATCTGCAGATAAATTAACAAGAGAGGATAACAAAGTTCCTGGATGCAAAAATCAACATTAAAAGTCACTGTATTTCTATATACCAGAAAACTTAAAAAAAAAAAAAAAACTACTTATAATAGTAATACCATATCTAGGAATGATTAACAAAATATGTACTAGCTCTTGATGAGGAAAATTATAAAATCTTACTGTAAGACATAAAAAGATCAAAATAAATGGAAAAGCATGCTATCTAATCCAGAAAATGCAAATTAAAACTACCATGATATTTCTTTTTAAACTTCACTATTGTGTGCAATAATTAAGAAACTGGTCTTACAAGCATTTGTGAGAATTTGGGACAAAAGGGCTCTCATCTACTTCTGTTTTGAGTATAAAGTATTTGGCCAGTTTGGAAAACAGTTTGGCGTTCCATTGGGAAGTAGAACAGGCACAATCCTACATGTAATTCCTCTGACCCATTCTAGGTATAGGCCCTCAAGAAATTTTTGTATTTGTGCCTAGGAGACATGTATAGGTATATTTATATGAGCAGCACTGCTCATAATAGCCCCAAACTGGAAACAATCCAAATATACTATAAAATAAAGTAGATAAATAAATTATTTTCATTTAATCAAATCCTAAACAACAGTAAACTCCAATTCCATGCAAGATGGATGGATCCCCCAAATTAACTTTGAGTGAAAGAATCAAATTATAGAGAAATACATATAGTATGAGTTCATCTATATAAAGAACTAAAAATAGGCAAAACTAAATTATTCATATAGGATTACATATATAGGTCATAAAATCTATGATAAAATGTGCCAGACTAACAGCATGATGAGGAGGACTCTGAAAAGTTGAATATCTGCATCCAAAGGTGACAGATTAGTATCTCAAGGAGGTCTCAAAGGGCAAAACAGGTCAAGTGATTTCACTAGTATATGTAATTTGGATGACTACCACCAAGCAGCAGCTGGTGCCACAGATCCTGGAGAAAATACAGAACACTGGATTATATGATAATAGGTCACAACAATATCATTACTGTTTTTATCTATGAAGTACTAACAATGTGTCAGTCCCTGTGCTAAGACATTATCACTCTTCATGACTCATAAGCAAAGCAGGAGTTTCTCACTTCACTCATGGTAAAATCAAGTCTCAGATCAATCTGTCAAGGACACATTGTACATAGTACATAATAGGGTTCTACTTATGTGACTTCAACGCCTGTTCTCTCCCCACCACTGTTTTGTGGCACGTTCCATAGAGCAGCCTGTAGGATGACAGTGAATTATAGACATATCATATCTCATTCAACTACCAGTATCTCCCTGAGGGTAAGATCTATATCTGATTCATTGTCCTTCAAAGTAAACGTTCAATAAAGAATATCTGAATTGTACATGGAATAAACACTTTAATTTCTCTAGCCTTTTCTCATACATGATCTCATTTAAATCTTCTACCAAATTGTCTGGGGGAAATGTGTAGGAGGCATACTGAAATAAAGCACTGCTGAGTTAGATTATCTAGGCTCAAATTCAACCATGCCACCACCATGCTAAACCGATCTGTGCCTCGGGGTAATGTACACACCACAGGCTTTTACAGAGGAGAAGGAGACTTTTATTAGCCAAAATAGCACAACTAAATAAGTGATCAACCATTAATTATCATTACATATAAACATTAAGAGATACTGTCATTTGTAAAATGTCTTAGCTACAAAATTTTTTCCTTCAAAGACAGTTCTTGACCGGCATTCAGTTTCTCATTACTCTGATGCCTCAGCCATCTGAATTACTTAAATATGAGGAGACCTTACGTTTAAGTTTCCTTAGTCTCCACTTTGAAGTATGTTGAACATGTGTAAAGCATAATGAAAGAGCTCGGCTGTAGTCCTAGCTTCATTTACTACCCTTGACACATGGGTCTCCTTGGACAGTCCATGATGGTGGCTGCAGTTTGACATTCCAAATACCAACCCTAGCACCACAGCCCGTACTCTGTACTTTTGGGAAGTCACATTCATTTCTTCTCATATTAAGTCCAAATTCATTATCCATTAATTTATGATGAATAGAAACTAATAGCCCTAACTTTAAGATATCCCACTTTCTCTAAATGTTTTCTTATGTACTATATGACTTGTGTTTAAAGAAATACTCCTTTTTGCCTTGATTATTTCTCTCTTCTTACCTAAACCCAATGCATGAGAGAGAGAAAACCGATGGCAGAGAACTCTTGGGAGACTTCCCCTGATCCTACGCACCTTAACTTTAAACTTGGATATGGTTAGGAATCTGACGCTTATTTGTTTGTTTTTAACTTTTCATTTTGAAAAAGTTCAAGCATGCTGAAAAGATGAAAGGGTAGAATGTATATCTATGAACGTTTCACCAAGACTTAACAATTGTTAACATTTTGCCCCATTTCTTGTACTGTTCTCTCAATATACTTTTTTCTTTGCAGATTTAAAAGTAAGTTTCAAACATCATAATATTATCTATAAAAAGTTCAACATACATCTCCTAAGAACTAGGACATTCTCCTATTAAATCATAGTATCACTATCGCACTCAAGAAATTTAACTTCGATATAATCATTTTTTTCTTACACAGGCTATCCCCACTAGTCCCAATCATGTTCTTAGTACATTTTTTTTCAATCCAGGATCCAATGAAGGATCATACTTTACATTTAATTATCATTTTCCTTTAATTTTTACTCATGCCTTTTGTCACAGCAAGATTTTTTAAGAAAGAGTCTTTCTTAAAATATCTTTTATTCTTGATTTGTTTGATTACTGCTTTGTGATTAAGTTCAGATTAAGCATTTTTGTAAATACTGTAGCAGATGCTGTAATTCCCACAGGATCACATCTGAAGGCACAGTGTCCATTTTTGCCATTATTTGCAGATATGATTGATCACTTGATTAAGGTAATATCTTTTAGATTTCAATATCGTGAAGGGGTAACTTCTGTCCTTCACAATTAATAATCTTTGAGATTACGAAGCTATCTTTTCCCCAACAACTTTCACACAATGATTTTAGCATCATCGATGAATTTGACAACCTTAGTTTTTATGTGGGCCCCTCATTTCTCATGGTTGCTATACTAACCAATCTGCCCTTCTCAGAATGCCTATTCAAGGAACATACCATAAGGTTCTTTTGCGAAGCCTATATAGTTTTAACATAACAGTCTGCTGAACTCTTCAGTGTAAAGAGTCCCTTTTCTTCCCCTTCTAAATCTTTTGAGCTTTCTTTGCGTAAGAGCTTCAAATATAGTATTTTATATAGTACTTGCCTCATCACCAATATTGGACAAACTCTAGTCTGCTTGCCTTACATTCTATAAAAAGAAAAAAAGTCATAAAAACACAAGCAGAACTAAACTAAGCCCATCAAACTGGAGCCCATCTGTCTCAATGGCTAGTAAAGAAAAATCTCTTTGCTGTACAAAATTACTGGACAATCTGTCAATCAAACTCTTAGCTTGTCTCCTAAAAGATTTGTAGCAGGTTATCTGTCATATCTCCAGCATTCTGTATTTGCTGTGGATCTTATTTTATCAGCTCTAATGAAGCAAGCTACACAGGAAGGTGAGATGAGGTTTCTATGAAAATCTTAATTCCCAAATCAGAAGTCAAGAAAGCAATCCCAGGAAGAGTAAAGTTATCTGTAGATATCTGAAAGAAACTTAGCTAAGACAGATAATTATGATAGTGGAACTTTTTGAGAAAGTAACTGTGACCTAGGCTCAAATGTTACCCCTAAAAATCAAAACTGATCTTTCTATTATGCAAAATGGAAAAGCAATTTAAATAAGGACACCTATGTTTCCACTTACATTTTTTTCCTCTGTGAAAAACCTGGCAGATTTTTAAAGTAAGTGATCTAGGGATGAGCTATATGAATTAATGTTTCCAGTAATGAATACAATATGCTCCAACGACATTCTTTATTCTCAGGAACTTAAATATCAAAGGTGAAAAAAAAAAAGTTTGACTTAAATGATGCATTCTTGCACAGGGAAGCCTAAACGGCCAGCAGAAACCACAGTGAGTAAGGAAATCTAGTCTCAATTTTGACACTGTGATCAGTTTTTTCATCTATGAAAAAAGAGATTAAACTTGATGAGCTCTAAAGATTTTATATTCACAGTCATCTATGAACCTGAATAGATAGGGGACTAAGGTATAAAAACTTAAGCAGACACTAAAATAAAATAACTCCTTGCATTCCCCCAAAAGATTTACCCAGAAGCACAAGATTTAAAGAGGCACTAAAAATACTTATGAAGATCGTTAATAGTTTGGTACAATACTTTAGAAAATATAAATTAATGCAAAAATCCAGGATGAACAAAATGTCAAAATTTTAAACAAAGACAATCATTGTTGTTTGTTTTTTTATGACCTTGTTTGTGCAACAGGAACTCTCATTTCTAATCAGCTCCCAGTTCATGAGGCTGTTGCCCATCGGGAAGGCTTATAAGGGTCAAGCACAGTGTCCAACAGATTGGGCAATATGATTTATATATAGTCATACTTTTTTACAGAACTTTTATTATTTTTTCTACTTTATACAAAATACAAAAGGATATTTTGATAAATGTACATAGGGACACACATTTTAAAATATTTTTCTGAGGCTCTAATATGACTCAGTAGGGCACTGGATTTAAGGATTCATTCTTTCAATGGGTGAAACACCAAAATGTTGAAAAATAAATGCCTCTCTCTATTTCAGGAGCTTTCAGTGTCAGAGAAATGAAGAGTTGATTTTACAAAGAAGTAAAATGAAATACAAAATACCACAGAGAGAAAACAAAAATCCTGAAATTCAGGGAGATCAGAGCTTCCTCTGTTGGGGGAAAGAAAATTTGGAAAAGTCCCCTGGAAGTAGTATACAGTACCAGATTTAGTAAACGAAAAAACAAACATTGCATGAGATATAGTCATACTAAAAAGTATTTGTTGTTTTTAATCTGAAATTCAAATTGAACTGGGCATCTTGTACTTTATTTGGCAATCCTAAAGTGCTAGGTAGCATATAAGCTGAATCTTGAAATATGAATCTAAATTAAAAATTCCTAGGGGGAGGGTATAACTTAAGTGGTAGAGCACATGCTTAGCATGTACGAGGTCTTGGGTTCAATCCCCAGTACCTCCTCCAAAAAATAAATACATAAATAAGTAAACATAATTATATCCCCCTCAAAAATTAAAAAATAAATAAAATTTAAAAACCCTCCTACTTTACTATTTTGAAATTACTAGTCAACATATAGGAAGCATTATGACACAGGGTATTGAACTGAATTCAAATATAATTGTGGCACCATCTAGCTGAATAATACTGAATAAGTTATTTCTGTGAACTTCAGTTTTTCCACTCAATACATACATTGAAGAGTTGGTAGGCTCAAGAAGCCTAATTTCTCAAGATGCTTTCTGAAGTGTAAGTATTAGTGAAATACAAATTTAAAACAAGGCATTGTTTTATTGTGGAAACCAACATCTACACTGCTGCTCTAATAGGTGGTAAGCCACTTGATTCACGGACCATGGCAACTGTGACTAAGAGTTAGGAAATTTCACTGAAAAAATATTCAAAGACTAGCTTGCCTTCTTGAACACAAAATTTTGTTTGAAGTCAGGACCATCCTCTGATAAAGGGTAAAATTCACAAGAACACTCAATTCTACTATTGTAAGGACTGTCTACAGATGATTAATGATTGTATAAAAATGTGTTTAAAACAGTTTTTAAAAATCCAGAATGCTCAAACACCTTTGATACTGACAGTCAACTTGTAATATTGTCCTCCTTCAGGCAGTGTTTCCTTCTCTAAGCTGTGCAGGAACTCCCACATATCCCGGGGGCCCAGAGTCAAATCTGTTACTGGCACATGAGGTCTACTTGACTGTGCTCCACCTTCCACCAAGCCAGAGATTTGAACACTCAATGTGGAAGAGACGACTAACTTCAAAATGGAAGGATGGGAGACAGACAAGAGAACGGAATAATAAAGCAATAGAACTAAGAAAATTCAAGGGACAAAAGAAGAAGAAAATGGTACGGAAAGGATTATAGACAATCTCAAAGATGAAATGAGAGAGCAACAGGAAAAAAATAGATACAAAAAAAGAAGCCAAAGGACAATGATAAAGAATATGAAAAAAGAAAAGGGGGGTGGGGGGGGCGGTAAAAAGAGGAAATATGGAGATTTACCCAGTCATTACCCCTGAGCAGACCAACCAACATGAGAGAAATCAGGCAGCACCATAATGCTCCCAGGCTGCTCTGAGTACACAAGAAGCCAAAGACTGGAGTCAAGAAACTGGGATTTCCATAAATTTAAGTAACAGATCAGAGATAAACAAGAAGTCAGGCCTCCCTTCAGACTTAATAACATAAACAACTTAAATTTGCCACTTTCTTCTAAGTAGCTGCCAGTAAATTAATTTAATAAATTAATATTCATGGTAAACTAACTGAATCATTTGTAACAAAGTAGGGGAATAAATTCCACATAGACAGAAACATTCAAATACATACATATACACATTTTAAAGGTGTCTTCAAGTGAAGTTTCTCAGACTAAAAAAATGAGATACATAAAGAAGGTTTTTACAGTTGTTTGTTGTTTCCAATTAGAGATAGAGTAATACGAATTTTAGTGCTGGCTTCTAGAATTAACCCAGGTAGCTTGGCCTGTCTGCATTTGAACAGTGAAGCAAATCCTGACTAGTAGACCCCAGAAATGTTCTGTGAGAATTCATCCTGATTTTTGTTTCAAGTGTGCCTTCCTAATTTCCCTACTTCCTCGTCTGTAAACTGATCATTTATAAATAAACATCTACATACTACTGAAGTTCACATATAAATTTGTCCTAAAATAAATTCTAATTTAGAACAAAAAATAAAAATAAAACTTCCTTAACAAATCCATCTTGCAATATTCTCAGGTTATTTTTAATTATAATTATTATCTTTCTCTGCATTGTTTTTTAAATCCTGTTTATGGCATATTAAAATTACACAATTCCGAGAGACTGCCTGGAAAGCTAGAGAATTACAAATAAAGAAGCGACCTTTTGCCACATAAGGGACACCGATTAAAACTTAATTTCAATTTTATAGGAGCCGCTTATATATAGTTCTGATTAGCTGCATACAATCTTATCTGTCATAAACTATTAAAACTTAGGGTAATACTTGTTATGACTCTAATAAGGAATTTTTTGCTTCTTTCTCTTCTATTATAATAAGCATCATACCAAGCTACAGTTATTCATTCATAAATCTGTCTTTTCCCTTATTGATGCCTATGAGCAACGTAGGACAAAAGATCACATTATTTACCTTTTTGTGCCCAGCACCTCACATAATACCAAAATACATTAGGTGTTCAGCATATATGTGTATGTGTGTGGGGGTGGGGTGTGTGTGTGTGTATGTGTGTGTATTTGAATTCATACAAGTAACTGAGAGGACAAAATTCTTTATGAGATACAAAATGTAAATATATTCAACCTAGGGACAAAATCTATGTACTTGATAGCAGTAATTTCTGGAGAAATGTATATTAATGTGATTCTAGTTATAAAATCCTACTTGTATATCCTAGACATATTTCTACTAAGTACAAAAAAAGAACAGTTGTGTTTTTCACAACTTGGGGATTTAAAAATTTTCTGAAGTAGAGAAAGTATCAAAGCTTGCTGATAGCTTAGCATCTGACTCTGAATCAATCCCTATTGTTTGTTTTCCCTTACTTAGAGAAATTATAAATGTGCTGTTATAAAAACACTTGATATAAAAAAGTTTTCATCTGTTCATAAAACAGATTTTAAGAATCATTTTATGATCCTACCTAAAATGGAGTGTTTCTTTAAATATACTTCTAGCTTTACATATCAAACAAAATAAATAAATAAATAAATAACAGCAGCACTTCTGCTCTAATCTGAAGTTCCAAGAATATTAATTTGATTCTAACGCACATGTTAGCTCTTTTGCATGGCAAATAGACACCAAAAAAAAAAAAAAGAAGAAGAAGAAAGAAAAGAAAATTAAAATAGTGGGGACCAGTATAACTAGTCACACAAAAGATTAAACTAACAATCTTTTAAAATCAAATTCTATTACTTTATTTCTAATCATTCTTGAAATAACCTATGTCATTCAAATTAAAGAACAAAAGTTTCAATAGATCTTATATAATGAATCGAAACATAGCAGTTAGATCTAGCTGTTAGATATGCAAACATCCACCATCTGATAATATGCATCATGTAGTATTCGATTTTTCACTTCATGTGCTCCTATGAATGGTACTGAACAAACTGGGGAAAAAAGAGTAAGCTAAGGACAACATACAAATGTGAGATAATTAAGGGAATTTTTTAAAATAAATAAATGAAGGGGGAAAGGCTTCTTTCCAAAAGATTTTTCCATCCCAAATAATTCATTTTGTGGTGTAACATAGAGTCATTAAAATACATTCTGTCAAATATTCTAAAATTCTAAATCACTGCCATAAAGTATGTTTTATATAGATCTTATTATGGAAATATGCCAAGGTATCTCTTTCTAAGAGAAAATGCCACAAAACCCAGTGCAACATTTTTTATTTGAAAGATGATGTTTGCTGTGTTCTATGAAGTTTTAGGAACAGTCTAGTCAGTTCAATAACCAATGAGTTCAACTTCAATTTTTCTTTAAAAAGAACCCTAGGAAGTATAGCTGAATTATTAGTTTTAGTGCACTATTTACAAAATAAATTATATAATGACAGTTTGAGAAGAGCCACATTTGAATATGGCTACCTAAAAAAAAGATAAAAGAAACTCTGAAAGCCAATAAATTCATACTTGATAAGAATTTTTAAAAAGTATAACTCAGTTTAGCTTTAAATGTTCAATATTAAGTAAAATGGATGTACCAATTACTTCTGCAAATCACCCTTCAACCTAATAAACCAGACACAGATAACTTTCCAATAATACATGTTGCCATTTTGTTTCAATTAATATATCTGCTTTTCAAAAAAAAGGCTGTGAAGGTGGAAAAAGTTTACAAGAAAAGCAAAAAGTAGATTTTTAAAATTAAGCTTTAAGGACTATAACTTGCCTCTTGACAGTACAGAAAATATAATCAAATATTTGAAAACAAGGCAATAAAAGGAAATTAAAGGCAAAAATCTTAGAAAAGAGAGGGTAAATTTATCATTATTTTCAGATGGTATGAAGCCTAACTGTAAGATCCAAGAGAAACAACAATAAAACTATTAGAAACTATATAAAGTCAGAAAAATGGTCAATTACAAAATTTATATACAAAAGTATACTTAAAAGATACAAAAAGCACACACTCATTTACCAATAATAACCAGTTAAAATATTAAATTGATACCATTCACTATAGCAATGACTGAATGCGTGAAACTAACTTTAATATGAAATATATAGGAACTATAACAAGAAAACTATAAATCTCAAAAAAGAGGGGCTCAGGCAAATAGAAAGTGCTATGTTTTATAATATTTGAAGATATCAAATTTCCTCAAATAAACTGTAAAGCAGTAACAACCAACTTCTAATGGTGTGTGTGTGTGTGTGTGTGTGCGCAAGCATGTAGGTTGTCAAAGTTGGTGGCATTATTCAAACATTAGTAAGTAGAGAGACGAGGGGAGAAACAGCAAAGCCAGGGACTGTTCCAAGGCGACATACAGACCAAGAATTAAAGATTATAAAATAAAAATTTGATATCTAGAGGTCAGGAAAAAAGTCACTGTGTAGAAAACTGGAATGTCTCAGCTCCAGTTTGACTTAGAGCAAAGGAGGCTTACTAAGGAGACTAATGTAATCAACCATGACATATTCGAATTTGGGAGTTCAAAACACTAGCTTCTAAGAGCAAAAACAAGAAAAGAGAGCCATAATAAGTCTACTCAGTTCTACATCTTCTCTTGGTTATGGAAGATACTGAAAAGGGCAAATACAGCTATGGGGACTTTCAAGGGCCTGAAGGAATACACGGAACCTTAATGGAACAAGGGAAAAGTTCCCTAGCAAGTAAGTGGTGATATTTCAATTAGTAATACCATCTTTTTAAAAAAGGACACAAGTGAACTTAACTACAAAACAAACAGGCTCACAGGCATAGAGAATAAACTTACAGTTACCAGGGGGTAAATGGGGTGTGAAGGGATAAAATGGGAATTCAAAATTTGCACCTCTTGAGGAGTGATGGGAATGTTAGCTATCTTGATTGTGGTTGTGGTTTCATTGGTGTACACATCTATCAAGATTCATCAAATTGTACATCTGAAATACGCGTAGTTTACTGTATAGGAACCAGACCATAATAAAGGTGTTTTAAAAAAAGGTAATCTAAGCCAGACAAACTCAACTTTCCCACCTCCTTTTTCTTGATTCAAAACACTAAAGCAAAGGATTACTCAGGAAGACAACGCTTCAGATTTGCAAAAATCTGGTGATACGTGATACATCCTGCACAGAGTATAAAGACATATTGAGGGGGGAGGGTACAGCTCAAGTGGTAGAGTGCATGCTTAGATGCACAAGGTCCTAGGTTCAATCCCCAGTACCTCGATTAAAAAATAATTAAATAAATAAACCTAATTACCTCCCCCAGCCTTCCCCAAAAAAGATACATTGAGAAGTATTCAGACTTTTCATAAGGGATGAAATTAAAACAAAGATTTCATTTTCAATCATACTTTTTTAACTTATACTAAATCCATGATATTAAAAATCCTTAAATACTATATGAAGATTTAAAACTGAAAATAACACTGATAAATGAACTTAGATCCCAGGATTATTTTCTCATTAGAATAGTAAAAGTTTATAGATTTTTCCTACGTATAAAATTAAAAATGATGGTAGTGAGAATTTTAGTTAAATAGTATATTCCTATTAGTCACTGAAGAAAGTTAGAAAGCCTAAATCACAACAGGTTATTTTATTTTGTCAGATGACTAAAAATAAAACGGTCAACCAGTGACTTAAAGTGCCTATCTCCACTCATTATGGTGACCAAGTTTTGGCGTGGTCCAGATCCTAAAATGTATGATGAGACACAGTGAAAGGATGTACAATTAATATAAGTTACTTGCAATAATCTCTTCTCCGCAGCACCAAAGGCCTTTAATAGGGTAAGTGTACTATAATACCAGATTAGATTTATATATCTTAGAAAACGGGTTACACGCTGATGAACAGCATTAAATTGACATAATGGCTCTTAGTGGTTATAAATGCAGCTTTTTCCTACTTTAATTGGCAATGACTAGACTGACCTTTTCTCCATAATTGTAACTACAGTACAGTAATTAGACAAACCACTACTTACTTCTGAAATAAAGAGGAGAGGAAGAACGTGCTGTCACTGGCTTTGAGAACACAGTAAAATTGGGTTGGCATTCTATTGGGGAAAAATGAGCCACCGATAAGAAAAATAGCTTTTCATAAATTATGTTCTATGTTTAGTTTAATATCCAAACTAAAGACAAAAATCCCAGAGGAAAGTCCTTGTCATATACTTAGAGTCAGTTTCCCTACTTGAGGACAAAAACCAGTCCTGAAAACAAGCCTGAGTTAAAAGAAAGAAAAAGAATTAAGATGTTATTTGGGACAGATGGAGGGAGGGTTGGAGCAGAGAGGTTTACTCCCAAAGATCTAAAAATAATGATGATAAAATCCTTAATTGTGGTCCTGCAGGCATGTATTCCTCAGGCAGCACAATTCCGCAGGGAGGTAAGATCCTTGACAGGGGCCTTGAGGAAGAGTCAGCGGCCAGTGAACACAGAGGACTCCTAGCTGAGGCTGTGAAGGGAGCCAATTCCCTGACCTCAAAGCAAATACCCTTTTTCCACCCTGTTTCTGGATTTCAGGTGAAGGTCAGTAAGCCTCTAAGCCTTTTAGCCTCTTCAGTGGGAAACACTAGGTCCCTGAAGGAGAGGTGGGAGGAGATTTCTTTTTCAGGAGCCAAGACTGGGCATGAGTGATCGGGTCTCTGCGAGGCTCTGGGGAGAGAATCATGGCACACTGAAAGGAAAAAAAAAAAGCAAACTCAACCAGCAGGAGAGTTCTTATCACAAGTTGCTACCTACCAGCATCCCAAAGCGTCCACAGAGGTCAGACTGTCTCCCACCAACTGCGGTAGTTAGCAAACAGTCGCACCACGGGGTGATGAAGAATCAGCTCAGGATCCAGATTTATTTTCTCATTTGGACATGGGAAACTTACTCATTCCCCAATATGTAAAATAGAATATAATTGCAATAGACATTTTAGTTGAACAATAATCCCTGTTAGTCACTGAAAATAAGTTAGAAAATCTGAGAACCAGGGCCACCCTTCATCAGCTAGAGCAAAGAAATTTCATCTATAAAGAGCAGTTTAAGGAAGTCATTGTACAATATGTAAAATCTAGGTTATATAAAAGTACAATGTACAGTAATTATAAACTATCTACTTAGGCAAATTAGAGAACATTAATTCCCTCAATTATAGGAATAGCAAACAGGGTTTCAGAATGTGCTCAACGAAGTTAAAAGGGGTGAGTAGAAATGATGAAAATGAAAAATGACAAAAGTATTATACAGTAATCCAGAAATCTCTTGACTATGTTAGAAGCAAGTGCTGCTAACTAGCAACTCCATGAAGATAGGGAACACAAAGGTCTTGCTCACTGCCCTACCCCAAATTTACCTGGTAAGTGAATAAATTATAAATAAATGAAATCACACTCAGTAATGTTTTCTCACAAATTCTTGGATCACACAAGCAACTACTTCTCCTAAGGCTTATCAGACACAAAACAGAGACTTGTGAATACTGCTTCTCTACAGAGTTCACTTGGGATAGAAAATTGTATTTTACTTATGTGACACTGAGCGGCTTACTTCATTTCTTGTGCCTTGGTTCCTTCATTTGCAAAATAGGAATAATAACAGTATCTACCTTACAGCGTTATTAGAAATTTACTATATGTAAAGCACTTAGAACAGAGGCTGCCAGAGTCAATGCTTTGTAAACGTTAGTGGTTTCTGTTGTTATTCTGTAATGAGATGCAGAGAGATTTTTAAAATCCTATGGCTACTTTCTTATTAGCCTCTCCCCGCCCCTAGGAGGCAGAGAACTATTTCTTATTCAACTATATATTGACAGTATTAAGCAAAGTGCCTGGCATATAATAAATGATCCAAAAAAAAAAAAAAAAGAATACAAATTATATTGAATCAAACACTAATATTATAATATTACAGTGTTCTCATTTAGATCAAAAAAAAAGTCAGCTAGGCCCTATTATGATTCAAAGCATGAATTTCCTATACAATAAATCCAAATGTGACAAGCATCTCCTTCTAACATTTGATAATATCCAATTAAGAGACAGTTATAACGAAAGAGCTTAAAATGTTTCATTTTTGCCAGAGCTCATCACAAAGTCAACCTTTTTTCCTCGATAGTCTTCCTTACCATTTACACATCATTCAGGAACTAAACTCTCAGTCCTTTAAATGTTTTCCTGTGACAGCAATGGCAAAGACAACAGATAAGAAGGTTCACCTGACAATCAAATATTGGGAAACAGGCTAAGATATCAACAATACAGGACATTAAAGCACTTTAAAAAATCTGTACTGAAGGTGTGGAGAACTACACATTTGCTCAAAATGTGTTCAGTATCACAAGCACACTTGCGTGCAAAGATTAATATGTTAGAACTCTAAGGAAGAGTGGATTTGTTTTACTGTAAAATTTTCCACCCAACTTCTATAATTCATCTTGAAATATTTCTCTTTGGTTTCAGAAAAATAAGCTCTCACTTGCTACCTTGATGCAACATGCTGGTTCATCAAAACCCTGACAATAAACCGTTTTCCCAGAGTTTCCCTTCTAACATTTGTAAGCAGTAAGCAATAGGTAAGAGTGAGCTTTCCACTGGGCACCTGAAAATAAGACTGTCCTCTGAATTAAACTATAAAGTTAATCCAAAATAGAACAAATGAGCAAAGATAACAGCCAAAATAGCTCCCAGGCCAAAGCAAGAATCTGACATCACATCATCATCACAATGATCCACAGAGAGGCATCAATCGGATAAAATGGTGACCAGATAATTTACCATCCAACCATGACATCAGGCCAGACACAAACCAGGACTGTGCTGCACCAACTGACACATACAATCACCCTAAATCACAGAGGAGTAGGTCCTGCTGGAAAATGAGAATATAAAGCAGGAGAGCAAACTTCGGCATTGCTGTTCCAAATAGTATAATGGAACCCTGTTTCATGAATATAACACTCATTTGGTAGTTAATAATGTTTTAGCCCATGTCTGTTCTCATGATGTAGTTTTGTGTGGTTGTTTAACTTGACTGTGTAACTGTTCATTTACTTATGCCTTACTTCTTCTGGTATACGGTGGGTCTTTTTGATCACTGGGATACGTGTCTCATTTGTCTTTTCAAACCCCACATTCCAGCACTGTGTACTATAAACTGTGGACAGAAGTCAAGTGCTCAGTGACTGACAGTAATCATAATAATTGTAATTACAATCAGTATGTGTTGAGTAGTTAACTACGTGCCAGAAACTAAGTACTTACTATGTATAATTGCATTTAAATCAGATATAAACTTTATGAAGTAAGTATTACTGCTGCCTTCATTATAGAGATCAGAAAATAAGAGAGGGAAGGCAAGTAACCCGCCCAGTGAGGAATGGGTAGGAAGTAGCAGAGCCAGGATTCAAATCCAGACTGTCTGGCTCTGGCTCATAACTACTGTGCTATACTGTCCCTTTGTGGAAAAGGCATGTGCCTAAATAATTTATTACACTTTTTTTGCTATTAAATATTAAAGTCACTTCTAAATGCTCCAAAATAGTTGCTGATTGCATCCACAGTTGGCATAGGTTTGGAGAAACGGATACTCTTTTCCAGGGATATCAACTTATATATTGATACAATATTCTATAGGGAATTAAGCATGATGTATTAAAGTTTAGACATATTAAGCCTTTAGATACAGAAATTCAATTCAAAAGAATTTAACCCTAAGTGGACAAAAATAAAAGTACACAAAGCTACAGGTATAATAATGTTCATCATACAGTTATTTATAAGAGTAAAAATAGGAAATAATTGGAATGTCTATCAATAAGAGATTGGGTAAGTAAAATGTGCTAAACCCTGCCATAAATCCACAAGAAATGGTGACATCGATGTATATCTATTAAAAAAAATAAATCCAAAATACACTGTTGATACAAAGAAAGGCTGCAAAATAGTACACACAGTGTAATTCCAAAAGGAGGTGGGGGGAGGACTCGCACATGTGTTCATATCTAAAAAGCTGTTCACCAAAATGTCAACAAGGAAAATGTCTAGATAGTGAGATTTTAGGTAGTCTCCATGTTTTTTTTTTTAATATTTAATAAAAACCTCCTTCTGTGAGTATTGTTGTTTTGCCAAAGGAGCATAAAAGAAATACAAGACAGCACAAATCCAGAGATACTCCAGTCCATTGTAGGCCATGAAAGAAAACAAGTGTTAGTGGCAAATAAGTGGCAAGTAATGAAAAGTGAGGAAGAAACTCAGCAAAGTGGGACCCAGCAACCTGGGAGCCAAGGGGAGGCAGCACCAAGCTCCACCTGCACCACGAGCAAGTGGCGGGAACCCGGACAAGTCACAGATGACCTTTGAGCCTCAGTTTCAAAACAGCAAAATGAATGAATGGAGGTTGTTCTTGGATATTCTTTTCAATCCTCAATCCCAAGGGCCTGTGGTTAAAAGTTTCAGAAAGTGCAAGTAGAAACACATAACCCCTCAATCCCGTGCCAGTCACGGAGGATTGTGTTGCAGTTTATTAGTAGACACGTTAGTCAGTTTGTACTAGATGTGAAACACCAAAGCCTAGAGAATGAGAACAGCAATGAAAACCCATAAACACACTCGGGCACTCGTTATTGGAAACAGGGTTATTCCTCAGGGAGTGGAACAGTACACTCACCTAAGGAAGGAGTCCATGGGAGACCCCCTCGCTATCTCAATAAAAGCTCATTTCCAAACAGTTGACAGTTCTCTTGTAACATTTCACTTTTACACAGATAAAAAAGTACAATATGATCCATCTGACATTGTGGTCTTTATATTCTTCCTGACAAAAATCTATGAAAAAGAGTCAGGTGAGACTTTGATGTTGCATTCCACTGTTATTCAAATATATCGATAATCAAATCTGGAGAGGTGCCAATAAAAAGGGAATAAACATCATTAACATTTTAATAAACCTGCAAGCCACAGGGCTGGGAAAACAGAGCAAGACAGAGCAAAGGGAAATCAGCATGTGCAGTGCCTTCCCTCCAGCGGTTTGCCCCTGGCATTCCATTGTATCCTCCCCACATCAGCCGCTCCAGGGAGACGGCTCTGTATTTGAAAGCCTCTCATAGACCTACCCAAGCTCTAAAGTTTAGGGGATGTGTTGGAGTCTTTTTTTTTTTTAACTGAGAATAAATAACCCGATTTTTAAAATACTTTCAGAAAGTGCTGATCTTTTAGTTATAAGAAGCATTTTAGATGAGAGGTAGTCAGAGCGTGATTTAATACGTTAAATAAATAGAGACACAGATGACAGATGAAGGAAAAAGTCGTAAAAAGATGGGAAGAAAAGAAAAAAAAAGAAGTACATATACGCAATAGATGAAGAGCCAACAGCTTATAGGTAGAAGACTGAATTAAATGTCCTTTGAAACTACTGCCAAATTAGATTCTGTGACTTCTGTAATATATCAAACTCAGAATCACATATGTACTCAAAGTAAACAGTTAATTTCCTTAACTTTTAAGTCATTGTATTTTTCTCACCTTAACTAGAAATTAGAAATTGAAAGCCCTGCTTCCTGGGATATTTGAATTTCATTTAATCTCCTTATTTATCATGTGTGTATTTGTGTATGTACATAATTGTTAAAGTATATTTTGAAAAGTATAACTCATTAAAATATACTTGGATGAAAACTTCCAGTGAAAACCGTTTCACAAGTATAAAACAGCTATACATTAAGGGATTTTACTTTATGGAAACATAAGTAGGGACCACTGTTTTTTTGGGTTTTTTTTTAAATCTCTACATAAGAATCTGAAAACACTTTACCCATTTAATCTGAAAATAAAGAGACGTTCATAAAAATATACAATAATGGGTCCACTCTGTCTTATTTTCTTCAGATAATTTGTGAACACTTCAGTGTTACCATACATTAAGCAATATGTAACCTTCAAGAATATGCTAGTGTCTTTAAAATGTTTGATTTAAGACCTTTGCTGTCAATTTGCAGGAAACCATGAGGCTGCAATGGTGATAAAACATCGATGATGGATGGTACCACCCCAGCCACCATTCTAATAATGAACTAATGATTCATACTCAAGGTGCTTTTGAAACATGATTAAGCCTCCAAACATTTCACTATGGTAGGTTCTCATTATCCCAATCTTGTAAAACAGAACTTAGATAAGTTTATCAAGATTATATACTGAACAGCTCAATGATAAAGTTTGGAACAACAACAAAAACAATACAAAGGACCCCAGACTCCCATAGTCCTCTGCAAGCCCTGTTCATTAGTATTGCAGAGAAGCCTTTCAGGGTAATTTATTTCATTGTTCTGAATCTAACTGACCTTCTCTGGTAGCCACTGGCAAGTGTTTGCCAAAATGTCACTGACCAAAAAATTCCTTACAATGCCATGTATTATAAAATGAATATGTCAAGAATTGGATGAAAATGTCATCAGTGACACTGACAACAATAAAAGAAAATATTCTACAGATTTAAGGAATGGAAGAAGATTCAAGTTAAAAGGGAAAAAAATTACCTGAGAAAATGTCATCAATGACTATATCAACAAAAGAGTAAAACAGACCACAGCTTTAAGTAGGGAAAGAAGACACAAGCTAAAGGGGGGAAAGATTCCTGAGAATCAAAACACTCTGTAATGGATCAGAAAAGGGAAAAAGACTCCTATTACAAATGCCTGTGGGAAAACTATGACCTCTCATTTAGAGAGAGTCCTGTTGTTCCTGGGGGAGGCAGGGTGGGGAGATGGAGGCAACATGGTGAGAGCTCTTCAGAGCTGAATCCCAAAGTCACTGGTCTTCCTATTTGCATGTCAAGATGAATGACATAATTTGTGAATGTCAAAAGCTGTCGTAGCAAATTAAATAGAAATTGAAAAAAATTTCCTATATGTTGCCCTTAAAATATAAAGTTAAAAGTTGTTGCTTTTCCCACTCTGAAGTCTTTGGAAATAAGTTTTGCTTACAAATACTTAAAACAACCCAGTTGGGTGTGTCTACTTTTTTGAAATTAAAGAAAAAAAAAGGGACTTCACTAAGAAAATTACTTTTACACTAGGACTTGGGATATTTATTTTAAATGGATTCTTAAAATAAATGATCACAGCTTATTACTGATGATTAGAATATATTCTTGGTATATTCTGGAATTTTCATCTGTATATTATTGGCTCTTTTGAATGACAGCTTTACTAGGAATTTCAAAATAACATGTGTACACTTTTGATTACCTGCTTTGAGGACGATCTGTTTTGAAGATTAACCATAGTCCAGGTTTAACTGTAGGCAGTTAACTAAGTACTTACAGGACGCCATCCTTCCAACAATGAAGTGAAATCAATGCCAATACGAGTGGTAAAAATACAGAGGTGCATGTTGGGATTTCCTGCTGCCTTGGATTACTACCCTATACGTATTCTTCCTCATACTTACTCCCAAGCCTGTCAGTGTGGATCACTATAAAGTCTAAATTCTTTACCAAATAGAGTGTGTGCACATACAACCTAGTTAGGGGATTGAAATGTAGTATACAAGTAACAGTGACAAGTTAGTAAAGATAAATGTAACTATTCAAATTAAACATTAGAAAAATACTGTCAGCGGGGAAAGGATCACAAGTGAAATATATGTGCATACAATAAGCAACATGAGTGCAGTACTGTAAAGTTATTGTGACAAGGTCCCAGCTACATTTTCAAAATAGGAGACGACCATTAAGTGTCTGTGTGGCTGTCTGAACGTCTGTCAGGGCCTGCCTGGTGATACTTTATATTTCTCCCTCTCTAACAAGCTTCACTGTTAGGTCGTACTTGGAGACGGATGGCTGCCAAGAGCCATTACCAAAAAAGGAAGAAAAAAAAAAAGAAAGAAAGCTCCTCTATAACATAATGATCTCTCGGTACTAGGGATAAACTTATGAAAAAAAAATCTTGGAAACAAAAAGAAGATGGACATCTATGTAAAGATATAAATTATTAAACAGTTCTAATTCCAATAATACTATAATATCCAAAATATGAACTGTAAGTAAAGTAATACATATTTCTTTGCAGACAGTTATCCCACAAATGTTTATAAATCTGTGCAGAAAAAAATGTTATAGAAAACTCCTTTTTCTCTCAAATTCATTACTAAATTTAATGAAGAAAGCCAGGGCATTGTCTTGACATATTTTGTCATCCCCTTTCCAAATAAACTGCTGCCACAAGAAAATCATGTTTCTCCAGGGTTTTTCTCCCCTCATCTTCATTCAGTTTTTTTTTGATCCAGTAAGGTTTACATGTTGTCAGACTAAAATTGTATTCACGTCCCTCACACATAAACCACCATTCTGTTAAGAAAGAGAATTCAGTGAATTCGGTGTGTGCCTCTTTAACTCTTTAATTACATTTATAAACCATTTCTAAAGGTTATGTCTACATTTATTAAATGAATTTGACTATTTTGACTTATTTTGATTTGCTCTATTTCTTGACCAACCTGAACAGCTCACTTTCTTTTTCTTTTACCTTGAACATAAGCTTATGGTTACTAGGTTTGACTGCCATCTAATCAATCAACATACATTTACTGAGTTTCTGGTTAGGAGTCCAGGATTATGAAAAAGTCAAAATTTCCAGATCCAGTTTTAATTCCTATGCTGTTATGAACGTCGCACTCTAAGAAATTCATAATCCATCAGAATGTAAGTTAAAGCTAAAAGAAAAAAATGCAACCTACTCTCTCTCCTCTCCCCAAACACAAAATAATATTTCCCAGATATATATTCACACAAAACAAAATATTCATCCCTCTGTCTGTAATACAATAAAATATCAAAATACTAAAAAATACACTGGTAATTTGCTAGTGGAGAAAAAAGATTACTCAAAACCAAAACCAGGAATCCAGTCTAAATTCAACTTAAAAGAGAAACAAGTGGAAACTGTATTTCCCAAATTAAATGACTTCGCAAAATACCATAATAAATCATGGAGGAAATGCTCCCAGGCTTTGTTTAACAGGCAATAAAACCCCGAGGCAGGTCTGATTAGTGTGCTGCTATGGCAAATGGCAAGATGAGCGACGATACACATGTCAGAGTCACCTACTAGTCTTAACTGGTTCACTGATGTATGGTTTTTAAGGGGATAGTTAAAATTAAAAAAAAAAAAAGCATTTCAAAAATGAAGAGTCCCACTTCTATCTGTGGAATATTTTGTGCAATATTTGTTATAGGCATTAGTACCATTATTGCCTATATGCCATAGAAGTTATGTGTTTACAAGACTTACTATTAGAAAACATAGATATTGAAGGCAAACGTAACAGTGATTAAGCCTCAGCCACAACTCTTCTAAAGGATGGTCTCCTTTCCATTTCTTCCTCACTTGACAACAGAGTAGAAAAGGATCTATTCTGAATAATATGAAACCCCAAAACTGTTTTAAATATACGTAAAATCAAGGCCTTATATTTACATATTTTAGAATTTGTATACACACAGTTTCTTTCAAACTTAAGGCCCTTCCTTATGAGACCAGAAGAGCTGTCTTTTTTTCCCCACACAGTTCTTAGGTGAATACTCAAGATTAAATAGTAACACTAGAACTGCAAATAGATGTTACTTTATTGTAATTTTTATTTTAATCAGTGATATTTATTTTATTATGCTATTTACCTAGCACTTATATTCAATAGGCTCCACTGGTAAGTTTAACTGCTTATTGAAACCAACTGTATTTTCAAACTCAGAATAAGCTGTTGGAGGCAGTTTGATAGATGGGACTGAGGTCAAGGAGGTTTGCATTCAATCCTGACTGCACTTACTAGCTGTGATTGCAAGCTAGATACTTAACCTCGCTGAACCTTATTTACCTCACCTATAAAACAGGGCTTAATGATATCTACATCACAGATTTGATGCGATAAATAGAATAACAAAACACTCTTGGCACTTTGCCTAACTTAATATAAAATTCTCAATATAGAGCAGCTACAAAGCCAGTGTCTCAGTCATCAATTACTGAATAAAAAACCACACCAGAACTTCGTAACTTGAAAAAAAGAGCTCTTAAGTTGCTCACAACTCCATTGACCGGGAACTGGGCTCAGCTGAGCAGTTCTGCTGGTTTCACTCATCCAGCCTGCAGGAATCCAAAGGCTTGACTAAGGCTGGATAGTCTAAGGGGGCCTCACTTGCAAGTCTGACAGTTGGCCCTGGCTGTTGGCTAGACCTCTGTTTCCACATGGTCTCTCATCCTCAGAGAGACTACTCGGGGCTTCTTCAGGTGGGGCAGCATTCCAGGAAAGGCAAGAACAAAAATTGCCAGGCCTCTTGAAGCCAAAGCTTGGAAGTCCCACAACATAATTCCCACTATACCCTACGGGTTAGAGCAAGTCATGAAGCCAACCAAGGTGCAAGAGGATAGAGAAACAGATGCCACCTCTTGATGTAAGGATAGGCAACGTCCCACTGCACAAAGGTATGCATATAAGGGTGGGAAAAATGTATGGCTATAACTTAAAATCTTCTAAAATCTACAAAATAATGACAACCTTTTTTGGCACCTATGCTATCTTTCAACTAAAAATAATGGCAGAATTAACATTCTGAAGGCCAAAAAGAAATACCAGCTTGAGTTTTCCCCAAACTAAACTAACGTTGTTTTGCTTTTTCAATGACAGATTTCAAAAGAAGACCAATCCAGGCCTAGTGATTGACAGCATCATTCAGGTTTCTGTCTCTTTTCCTGTGTTCTAAGAATCCTCAACACTTTTTAATTTACTCTAATCGATATATTTATTTTCATCTGATTTGATATTTTTACCTTCAACAAGTAGCTTTCTAACTGAACATTCCACAACAAATAACATCACCAAGAAATTAGGATCAATAGGGAGCACCTCTAGAAACCATGAAATTTTATAGAAGTAAAGAAAAAATGTATCATTCTAAAAAGTAAATATACTTTTGTTATTCTCCATGAGAATGATCACTAGAGAAAAAAAATTAGTTTTGTGATGTAGCTAATAGGCCAGCCTTAGAGATCTATTCACATTGACTTAAGAAGAAATAAAATTTTTAAAAATTAAAGAAAATTATTTTTGTATCTACTAACAAACAAAAAGCAGAATGCCAAAACAAAACCTGAAATTTAATTCATTGTATCAAATTTAATTTTAATGAATATCTTTCAAAATTTCTTGTCATAGCCACAGAACGTCACAAAATGACAACTACTACCAAGACATCCTTTAACATGTGTGTCTTTAAAAGATTCATTCCGAGAGCCTTAAATATAAAGTCCTTAATACAATGCAATACAATACAATCTGCTTGCTTTGGATAATTTCATGGGGCAGGATATTCCACTAAACATACTGCATGATGAAAACTGCTCCCTAAGGAAGGAGAGAGATGAAAAGAAGACCTATGTGCAGTTCGGCAATATGGTGAACAGAGAAGCAAGCAGTTTGGGGAATGACTAATTCCCCCACTAGTGACATTTCTACATTTTCCAATGAAGAACTGATTTCTAAACTTGCCTTTTTTTTCAGCTGAGGATCTGTTACAACATTGCTTCCTAAAGGAACAGTTGGAAACTCAAGTAGTTTTCAATTTTAGACAAATTGGTGCTGCCAAAATTATAATACTCAATAACAGAAAACTTCAATTACATGAGGTATGCCTAATCTGGCTTTAAGACATTTAAAAATCCTGAGAATGGTATGAGAAGCCATATGAGAAGCCAAATACACTTCTGCCTAGAGAAAATGCCCACAAGCCAGTGCCATCTTTGGTGGTTAGGTATCTCTCCTCCTATGTGCGCAAGCCTCCTTAGTGTGCATTATTGGAACCAGATAATTCTACTTGATAATTAGAGATTAAAGATAACTCCATTGTACAGTTCCCCAAAAGGTAATCTACTCAACTTATTTTTAAAGGAAATCTTTTATGTGTCTAAAGTACTCTTATTTTGCTTTAATTATTCCAAAGTCCTACATGGGTGACAGACATATTATATAGGTTCCTATGGAATAGTTATCACTTTGGAAAAATAGTGACAATTCTAACATTCTTGAATTATATTGCTTACTAATCTTAACTGCCACGATTTCAAAAGACAGTTCCAAAGTGCATCTTGAACAAACAGAAAAGCAATTAGCCTAAATTAATTGCTTTGCTGATGTGATTTGCAGTAGGTATGCTTGGTGGTTTTGCAACTCCTGCCAGTGCTTTCACAAGCCAATGTTCTGATGATTTTTTAGCCTATTTTTGCACCAGAGCAATTAACCAGATAATTGTTCTAATGTGAACCTGGCCTTAATCAGTATGTTTAGGTTTATAGTAGCAATTAACCAAATATTAAACATACTTTAGAGAGCAGCACTTAAAAGTGCTACAAGAAGAATTAAGAAAAAATCTGCAACTTTTTTTTTCTCACATAGCCATACTTTTCTCACCAAGAAACAGAAAAAAGCTGGAACTGTCTCCTCTGCCTCTTTTCAAATAATATGCAGTATCATTACAAATGAAAAGCAAATGAAGTTTCTGGTTCTTCATGTAAAAGCATTTCAAAGACTATATTAAAAAGGCAGAAGCCAAAGATTCAACATTAAAACCTATGTGTATTGTTCAAAAAACGAGGCTATGGCTTTCAGGTAAAAAGCGTGCAATACATAAAGCAAGCTCTATCTGAATCCAGACAATGACATTAACTCCTCACTTTATTAAAGTATCAACTTTATTCAGAAATAAATAAATCTGAAAGAAAGAGGGAATTTGAACCAATTGCCTGGATTTCAGCCAGCATTGAGGCCAAATTTTAAAACAGACTTATCATCCTACAAAAGCAGCATTTATAATTCTCTCAAGACACAGGTATTAAATGACTTCTATGCAAGGTGCCAGGGGCTGAGGTTGGGGCAGAGGGCCAACGATGAAGACACAGGATTCCTTACAAGGAGAGAGATTCCTAAACAAAATATTACACAGCCACAGAGTGATCTATGCCACCAGCGGACTGATGTGCTGTGGATTCAGCTAGACAGTAACGTGATGCAGCACTTCATTACAACCACCGTTATTATTTCATCTTTCCTCTAAATATAAAGGAATTCACATTCATTTTAAGGGAAATTATTAGTGGGGCAACTATAATTGTTAATGAAACTAGCTGGCTTTTTTCAACTTCAGTAAAGGAGTAATTTTATACTACTTTAAATTGAATATGTTATCAGTTGAGGAATGATATACATAAAACCCTTCCGTCTTCATGAACCAAAAGGGTTCAAGCCGAAAGTACTCTGTCATTCTTCATGTCTTCATGTCGTCTTTTCTAATTTCTGAAAGGACTGTCACACAGAAAATAGCCCAGGCACATACATGTCAGATCTGCCATTTTTAATTATTACCAATCAAGTTCTAGCAATTTCTCCTCTGGTTAAACATGTGTGTACCTATCTTCTAAAATATTTCTTCATGCCACTGTTCATAAAATATTTTAGGCTGAAGCAAAATCTCCTGCACTAAATTAATAACTAATCACAGGAGATATTTATCATCTCCAGCCTTTTACAAGAAAATTGTCAGATTTAATCACCTTTCTCATATTTTCACTATTTACTGGGCTTCATTTATCACACATTTTAAAAATTTGACAACAGTGAGTTATTTTAATTACCATTTCTCGTTGGAGATTAAGAACAAGACAACTCCTTTGGGGAAGCAAAGGTAGGTGGGATAAATTTCATAAATTTGTCCAGTCAATAAACTATCATCATTTTCATCAATAAATGAAGATTTTGTTCATTGTTGGCAATTTTAAGATGGGTTTGAGGTTAGGAAGCCTCCAAATTCATGGGTGTAGAGTGCTGCATTCATCATCATATAAACTATGTCCCATTCTTTCCCATAATTTGATCATGAATTCTGATTTCATAACACATAAAACATACTTTTTTTAATCCCACAAACTAAATGCTTAACATAATCTTTATATTGTCCAAAAAACAAAAAGCAGCAGCAGCATTTAGAGTAGCACATCCAGGAATACCAATAATTTGATTCTATAAAAGCTCTGTTAATGATTATCATTTGCAGAAATGTTCACTTATGCACTATTGCTCACTAGGAACCACAGACAAGGCAGATATTGAAAACTACCATTATATGTTAGAACTATCATAAAAATTCATAGCATTCTATACGACAAAATAACGTGAACATGAAGAATCAATAAGACAGACTTATCCACAGCAAATCCAGTTTCCAGCCCATCTCCAGAACTGGAGTTAAAGATCAGGGCAGGTTGAAATAGATGAGATATAGATAATCTCATAAAGATTTTCCTTTCAAGTGATTTTACTAGTTTAGATACTCCAGTGTTATAATCAATTAATATTGCCTGTAAGATGATATTTCATCATCAGAAGCACTGAAAGAACCAGTATCAGAACTGATATCCAATATCAGTATGTGCCAAACCATGAAAAAGTTCCCTTAATTTGAATACACTAAGAATTTCATCTGAGGATAATTGTACAAATCATTTCATCAGAGAAACTTCTCCTTCTATAGAAAAGTATCATCAACTATTTGAAGAATCACATATACAAGGAGAACTGTACAGATTTGTTATGGCAGTCATTTCTAACCAAAGGTACTGAAACCTTCAATGAAGTTAACTTCCTTCTTTTTAACTCAGTAATAACTTATTCAAAGTATGTACCCAGTATTCTCCTTTACTCTGCAATGGTTAAGTATTTGTTAGAACTGACAGAGAGCATTTATAGATAACAAAATATTTATAAAAATAAATTATCATCACATGCTTAAATAAATATCTATTCAAAAAATCATTTGTTAAATTCTTTTTGATATCAAGTATGAGCTAGATGTGGTAAAAGACACAAAAATGGTCTTTATTTTATGTTTCCTCAAGGAACTTAATAAGAAATAAAAGAGTATTTATAAATGGGGTTGTTGGGGGAAAAACTGCTTTTTATCACAAACTTAGATGTTTTGACAATCTACAGCTCCTTGTGTGCAATAAGATACCCAAATCCTGTCACCTCTCAGATACCTCGTAAGGAAAAGAGAAGCAACAATCCCAATGACATTCAGAGTGACCAAGCATAGTCTGAGGTAGGGTGACCTTACAGTTTATCATCCAAGCAGGACACTGTGGAACACACAAGGGAGCAGCGCAAATGCTATACCTGACAGAATTCCAAAACAACAGGAATGGGTTGGGACTGTCCTGAGCAAATCGGGACATTAGGTCTGAGGCAGAATAAGGCACTGGGAGAAAGTAAGCCCCTCGTGGTCAGAGCTTAGACTTTGAAGACACAGAAAAATGGGTTCCAGTCTTGGTTCCACCACTTACCAGCTGTGAGTGGTCTAACCTCTCTGGACCTTAATTCCTTCATTTGAAAATGGGGTTAATTGCTTCCTCAGGGTTTTTCTAAAGATGAAATGAAACACTGTGTGTAAACATTTAGCACAGTGTATGGCACAGACTGTAGTAAATGGTAGCTATTATTAGCTGCTGTTATTATCCTTGGTCAAAAACAAAAGAGAAAATATATGCTCTGACCTTGGTAGCATACAAAAAGCAATCATGCTTTTAAAAAGAGGGTCTAATGGTAGAAAGACACCAAAGACAACATTTTTGTAGCTGGTTTGGGGGCCTGAATAGTAGTTAATCCAATATCATACTATTCTTCTAGGGATGGTCTTACAAATAAATGCGAATATAAAAGAGAGTATCAAAAATATGCCAACCCCAAACAAGTGTCAACAGCTCAGAAAGACTCCATTCAGTCCCTATAACTCTTCCAGAATTCAGTAAAATATATTTATTCTTTCTACAAAAATATGAATAAATATCATAGAACATACTCAAAACTATGTAGTAAAGTACAGAAATAACTAGAATTCAGTTTTACTAACACTCTACCAAACCAACCCAGCCACATCATTTGGCACCAGAAGCATGCAGACTGACTGCTCCGCGTTCTCTATGGGCAGGAGTGGGCTGCTATAAATCCCACCACTGAGCTGCTTCAATGGGCAGCATGATTTTTGCTGCCTCTTTATTTACAAGTTTTCATGCTTTTATAGAAGCAAATTGTTCAAACTTCACACTCAGTACTCCAAGGTGAAACGTATTCCTCTCCTCCAGATCACTTAACTTTAATAGAAAACAAAATATTCTCAAACTCAAATTCAACTCTGCCTCCTGGATTTAATGGATAGGTTTGTTCCCCTTGGGCAATCTTTAAACCTCAGTCTCTAGGAGAATTAAGTAATATTGGGGGATTGAAATGAAATAAAACTCTAAGTCCACTGTGACATGACATTCACAGGAAGATAGTAGATTATCCACCCAGTCCTCGAACACTTATAAATACAATATATAGCATGTGTTCACAAAACAATTCTTGGAAATAAAACACAATGGGCACTCAGCAAATATTTTATATCACCAACACCTGCTCAAATCCTCTCTGAACTTTATTTCTAAATGTCACCGTTTTTTATTGAATCAACGGAAATTTGAAAGAAGAAACAGAATAAACATCCAGAGAAGATCAAGGGAATTAGAAAAATCTTTATAGAAGCCTCATTGAGTTTTACATGAGCCAGGGTGCTGTCAGTCTCCCTGAAAGGGGTGGTGGAGTAATCCGTCACTCTACAACTTCAACCTGAGTATACCTAAAAGACTAAAAAGGGCTACATGCCGAAAAAGAGAAGACAGAAAAGAGTCTTAAGATTTTTCTTAATATTATAAACAGAGGAATCATGAATCAAATACTAAGCACTGCAAATAAATTCATTTTAAACCATCGGCTTGAAGTTGGAGGCAGTTTAGTAAACCAGTTCAACTCTCTTTATTACTCAGGAAACATTTTATGACACTCTTGTTTGAACACTAAGTGGGAGTGAGTTCTCCGTTTTGGAAGGCAGTCAGTGATAACGAAGGTTTTAACTTATTGTAAGCTCAGTTCTCTCTCCCTCTGTAACTTCTACCTGTTAGCCAAAGTTCTGAGGCCTGAAATAATGAAGAACTAATTTAGGTAAACTAATTAACTCTATTATCTGTTAACATATTTTATCAGACTCAATTTAAAAGACCCATTTGATTTAAAATAAGAAAATTTTACCTAAAAATCTCTACATTCTGGATTTTATTAAAGGCAAATTCAATCTGTAGACTGGGTGGGCACAGGCAGACAATATAAAAGAAGAGATCATGCTTGGTGGGAATAGTGGAGAAATTGGAGAACAGCCAAAGAAAAAAGCCCATTACTCATCCTGGAAGGATTGCTGACATGAGAAAATGTGGGTCCAATGTTGCTAGATGTGCAGCTTTCCCAAGAGAAGGACCAAATTTAGAATTTTTATGTGAACTTCCCCAATTTTTTAAAAGTTGGCAACTAATTCAATTTTTAAAATATTGCATAGGCCAAACAAAACTGCTTTTTGGACTAGACTCAACTATGGCCCACCAGTTTGCAATTTCAAAATGATGTTATTTAAAGTTTTATTTAAAGGGAAAATATTTATAGTTACTATTCTCAACACTAATACACATAAAGTAAAATAGAAACATACTGTAAATGTTAGTCTATACTTGAAAGAAACTGGTCACAACAGTCTAAGATTTAAAATTCTTCAAATTTTAGAGGGTCCACTGATGCAACAGCCCCCTTTATACAAATAAAAGATTCACACAGCAAATTAACTCCTTAAACAAAGTGTCCTTTGTTATCAATGTTCAACACATTTAATACACTCATTGTTTTAAACTGCAAATTCAGAGTAAATCTCTAGCTAGGCAAGTTCAACTAGTTGGCAACATAATTTGCTTTAACAACCAGCCTGGCTTTTGTTACATTTTGTGACTTTAGCTGACAGATGCTAGAGAATCTTTCACTTCTCTTGTATTGTTGTCCTCTACTGTTTTCCTAATTCATGAGCAAGCAAGGTCAACTGTCAATCAAAGAATTATATGTTAGATGGTGGATATATAGATCATATGATCAAACTTTATTGTTAGAGCTAATGTTAAAAATTGAAAATGAGATTAATTTCCTCTTTGATAGCCCATTTAAATATTAAGAATAGCTTTTGTAAAGATCGATTAAAATCAATTAGATTTCATTTAATTCTTCTGGGGAAAAAAAAAACCAAATAGCCATTATAGCATATCACCATTCAGACTGAGAACCATATCAGCTTTTTACATACAAAGCACACTGCTTCTACACTCTATACCAAACATACAAAAACGATGAAGAACAAATTGAATGTGAAATAACAAGAGATTTATATCAAATGCAAATAAACATTCCAATAAACTTATAGTCAGAGAGAGTGGAGGAGATGTAATAACCAGATGTTTAATTTAAATCATTGATAGAAATAGTCAGTGTCTTCTTTTCATAAACCACTTGGATTTTATTTGTATTTAAAAGCAATCGTAAATGTCAAATGACTACTAGATCATCCTTATGAATACAAGAAAATACCATGCCTTTTAACTCTCTAAACAAAAAGTGCTTTCACAAAAACAAAGGTAAAGAACAGCATGTCTTAGTCACACAGATCAATTCAAGAACCACAAAATGCTAAAAGGTACCATGAGCTTAACAATAAAGACCTTCAATTACTACGTATTTTTAACTTTGAACTTGAAGAAAAAAGCTTATTGATAAAAACTTTTAAAATCCAGGATAAATCTTATGCCTAAAGATATGAGAAAAGTATCAAAGTTTATCTTCATATAAGTAGTCCTTTATTAAAGCTAGCAACATTAAACATAGATCCCTTTCACAGGTATTACATACAAAATGTATCTAAAGGTTCTATTATATCTTTACTACGAAAGAAAATAATGAGATTAGTTTTAAAAAAACTAAGAATGTTACATATAAATGTCAACTGTGTGTGCATCCCAGCTATGAAATGGAAAATTGACTCATTAGCCATTTGCTTTTTCTTGTTTGTCCCCATCCAGTTTTTACTGCAGCAAAGATGGAAAAACACACCCAATCAGAAAAGCCAAAGAAAAGTCAAACAAATGGCCTAAAATTTAATAGGAATAGTATGACCTTCTGCTGAACAAAAGATGTTGAAAGGTTTAAATGAGAACACGTGTAAAGTGCCTATCAATTTCCTGGGTAATAAAGGTTACTTTCCCTCCCCTCTATCCTTACAAGGCTCACTATTATCTCACTCATTAAGTCTTATGTCACCTAAAGAGAGCAACCTTTGGGAGCGGCAGGGACTCAGTGCCCCATGTCTGAGACACAGCATCAGGTATTTAGTAGGGGGTTAATAAATGCTTTCTGATTTACTAGAGGATAATAATAATGAACAAATGTAAAACAGACGCTAATTGATAGGCTAAATGCATTAGTGCATTCCAGTGCCCTCTATATGAAAGGTTACTAACCCATCTTGGCTAAGTGCTGAAATTATAATTAAGTCTTACGGGAAGGCCTCGATTTATACCAATATAATTACAAATATTACTTAGCTTAGTGATAGAGTATGGCAAGAACAATGAGCTGAGTAATTTAGACGATACTGCAAAGTGGGTTTTAATGTCTGAAATTTCTAATACAGTACACAGGATAAGTGCAAGCAGTGTAATTAAAACCTAAGAGAGTCTGATCTTTAAAACTCTACTGCTCAACCTCATTAAAATGCATGTTTTCTCAATTAATCCAAACTTTTCCATTAAAAACATAAAAATACACTTTCATTCCCTGCAAATAAATCTCTACAGTACATGTATTTAGGATCAAATACCAAATAACCATTAATAGTTAAGTAGGAAAAAGACGATTGAAATAGCAAGAGATTCGAGCACATGAAGCCTAACAAAGGGAAGGAAAAGCAAGGTAAGGGCTGCCCACTTTTTCACACACAGTTACAGCTAAATAAGCACTTGAAGAGCTCAGAGATGAGGAATCCCTGAGTACCTTTGTGTAAATGATACAGACCTAAGCAAAATGTTTATTTAGGAGATAATCCTTATAATCATATATGGACTGCATCATATTTACCTCTGTAGGCTCCATGTACTGACTTAGGGACATAGAAAATTGCTGTGGAATGAAAGGCAATCATTTTCATAATCACTTTGTGGCAGAATAGTTTTCTGCTTTCAATTCAATGCATTACTAAGACGTTTACCTCAATATTAAGGTAAATACCTAAAAACAAAGGATAATATTTTTAATGTACTTTATTTGATTAGTTGTTATGAAAAACACTTAAAAGACTATTTTTAAGTTGTCACATAATTGACTATGCAGAAGAATGCTGATTACAGAGAATTTGATTTTTTCAAATTTTCATAAGTTTCCTTTAGATTTTGAAATGCCTCACACAGTGACTATTACTAAAAAGCAATAAATACCTTTAATAAATGCTGATTGTGCATCTATTCTGAATGAGTAAATTTTTCAAGAAAAATTTTACTAAGAAAGAGCCAAGTTGAAAGCTATCACATAATTTAAAGAGTAATGCAGGGTAATTTATAAAAATGTCACTAGAATTTACCATACTTGGGGAAAATGGAGTCTATATGATTTTATTTTTAAAGTATGTAAAAAAAATTAAAAGTGAAGGGGGGAAGTGTCAAATTTTGAGCATTATCTGACACAAACTTAAATTACTGCTCCAATTTGTGGAAAATACTTAAATCTAAATAGGTTCTAATTTTAGCTGAAATAGTGCTTTCTATTTTGAAAGCAAAATATTTTTGATGGCCTATCTTTAAAAAAAATTTATTCTTGAAAAGTTACTGGGCAAGAGTCTTCTCTCATGTTTATATTTAAGACCCTATGTAAACTAACCAGCAGCAACAGAGCAGTGCTGCTCTGTAGTTGTTTTCATTAGAAAGAGGTCTACTTTCAAAGGTTCTTGCTTTTTTCCCTCTCTTCTTTTTTAGAGAAAATTGGTTTATCATTGCTCATCTAAAAAACTACCCATTTTGCACATTTTTACACTATATATCTAACTTTCCATCATGTGACTTTTACTTTCAGAACAAATCACATGTATACAGAAAATAAAATGTCACCCTTGAGAAGGGATCTGAATGCATAATGTTTCAAATAGTTTCTCAGAATCATTTTCCTTGATAAGTGAACAGTAGCATCTACAACAGAAATTATGAAAATATTATAGTGACTAACAATACATTCTGGATGGGTGACAAGAAAAAAATTCAACATATTACTGTTGCTATAACTGTTTAGGCAAATATTTAAATCTTAGCACATAAAGTCATCTATGTGGTTTTCAAAACTTAAACATGTCTATATAAAAAAGAATGGCTACATCAAATTTTCCTTAAAGTTGACATGCCCTGTTATAAAGATAATCAGTACTTGGTACAAAGAACACATGTTCCTCTAGAAAAGTGTTTTTAAGGTGTTACAATGGTTACCTGTCATTTATGATCCAGTTCAGGCAGAGATTGAGAGAGCTAAGATTTTTGCACCTCTTGACAATTTCCATCACGGTTTCATTATCCAGTTCAGTGATATGACGTAGGTCCAAGCTGGAAAGGTTTCTTAGCTAATGAGATAAATAAAATGAAAGATGAGAAAGATAAATGCTACATTCATTCTCAAAAATTAGAAGTATAATTTATTATAGAGTATCACTGTACAATAGATAATAGTCTAGAATCATTTAATTAAACTAAATGTTTAAATAATATTTTAATACTAAATTAGTAATGAGGGCAGAAATCTACGGTGAATGTACAAAAGGCAACAAACATTAAAATCAAACAGATTTTATTGAGGCATCATAAAAATCAAAAGTTATCAATCTAGTAGGTGGGGAAGCTGTAAAGTATATCACATTTATTTGATAGGATTATCCTCTTTAACATTGTTCAATTTCAGATATTTATCTTCATGATTATAATGTCATTTTTGTACAGGTTTTCTCATTGTTTAAAAAAAAATAAAATATGAGTAAGTGTTTAATTCAGAGAAGTTTTGGTGATATTTTATCAATGTACACCAAACTGTATTATCATGGATTGTGGGTTTTGCTGTGTGAAAAACAATACAAAACACTGTTTAAGAAGTAAAGATTTTCTCCATGTACCACTTTCCCCGTTTCTTCATTTTCTCTAATTCATTCTCTACTTCATGTTTCCTGTCTTCCCCTGATGTTTAGACTCCAAGGAAAATTAATAATATCATTAACACAAAAATGGTAGGATATTAATTATCCTCTTCAAATAAACTACATTTTAAATGAGGTATTTTTGCTTAATAACATGCAAAGAATTAATTTGTAACACCCCCGCCAAAGATGTCTATGCCCTAACATGCTACCTTATATGTCAAAAGAGACTTTGCAAATGTGATTAGTTATGGATTTTGAGATGAGCAGACTACCCTGTATTATCAGGGTGAGCCCATCTAGTCACATGAACCCTTAGAAGCAGAGAAACTTTCCCAGCTAAAGTCAGAGCGATGTGATGGAAGAAGACACAGGGATATTTGAATTGTCAAAGGGACTGAACCTGCCTTTTTTGGCTTTGTGTTGGAGGAAGAGGGCCAGGAGCCAAGGAGGCAGGCAGCCTCTAGAGATGACAGCCAGTAAGAAACAGGGACTCCACACCTACAACTTTAAGGGATCGAATTTCCTCAAAAACCTGAAAGAGCAAGAAAACAGATTTTCTTCTCGATCTTCCAGAAAGGAACACAAGCCAGCCAACACCTTGATTTTAGCCTAGTGAAACCTGTGTTGAACTTCTGACTAATAAATGATGAGATAACAAATTTGTGCTGTTTTAAGCTGCTAGGTGTGTGGTAATTTGTTACAGGAGCAATAGAAAACTAGTACATGGTGTTTCCAGCGCCATCTGGGAGCTCTCCCAGGACAAGCCAGGCTTCTCTAGGCCAACGTCAAATCCTTCTGTTGGGGACAAGGTGAGTCACACAGGAAGCTGACTGGAAGGTGTAACCTAACTGCCAAGGGCCTCAGAGCAGGAGCCCGCTGAGTCCCACCTGAGGGTCATGTGAGCTTTGACCCCAAGAGAGGATAAGACACTGGCATTTCCGCTGCTGTAGGACCAGAGGGAAAGAAATACTTTAAAGCAGCACCATCCCAGAGAACTTTCTGCAGTGATGGAAATGTTCTCTATCTCTGCTGTCAAATATAGTCATCACGTCACATGTGGCTACTGGGCACTTGAAACATTACTAGGGTGAGAAAGGACCTGAGTTTTTTAATCTTATTTAGTTTAGTTTACATTTAATTTTTATATCTGCATGCAGCTAGTGGCTACAGTGTTGGACAGGGCAGCTCTACAGAACTGAGTCTGCCAGGCAGCACTCAAACCCTCCTTCCCACCTCAGCTCACAGAGGGGGTCCAGGCAGAGTCACCACTCACTGCTCCGTGATGCATGCAGGCTGCAGAGCTATGGAGAGAAACAGAGCGGAGAGAGGGAAACTACAAAGAGGTCCACAACAGTAGGAAGTTCTTTCTAATTGAGACTGCAAGCTCCTGTTACTAAGGGCTGAATTCTGAGCATTCAGAATAAGATTTAGGAAAACCTCTCTGCAATAGGCCTCTGTGGTCAGATGTTCAAAGAAGTCGCCGTCATTGTGAGGCTCAGGACAACAAAGGAGAACCGAGGCAGGACCGGGAAAAAGAACTGGGTTCTGACAAAGCTCCCACTCAAGTTACCATGGTCTGAGGGCTTTACCAAGTGCCACCACAGGGTCGGTACTTGGCAACCAAAGCACACTGTAGGGGAACAGACTCACCTTTCTTAAAAAATTAAGACAAAAATAAAACAAACAAAGTCCAGACTGCTCTGGCTATCTCAGGAGCTCCATAGAGCTGCCCAGTCAGAACCGAGGCTGACTCCATTTCCCCTTCCTCAAGGGTCTCCTCACTCCTCAGATACCTATAGCCAACACCACATGCAGGCCCAGCAGGGGGCAGCCTGGGTTCTAACTCTATACCCCAAACATGGCCCCTGATCACTATCCTTTACTTCTCACCATAAATAAGGTAGGCTAGCATTAGACAAAACAACAAGGACAAAAATATATTGAAGCACCTAAAGAAACAATAATCACAAAAAATATGTAAATTACAAAATACATAGCAAAATAAGTTTCTATAATCTTTCAGACATCGCTAAAATGATTTAAAGTACCCAAGGGCTGATGCAATGTTCCTTGCTATGCTTTCTTCCCTCCCAAATCCTGACATATCTCCATGTGGTTGGCATGGAAACTGAAGTCATCCAGAGTACTGGCTGGGCTTGGAGCAAAGTGCAAGGCTGTGAGGCCAGTGCCAACATCTTTTATGAAGGAGCAGGAGACTTCAGGAGTCCAGAAGAAGACAGCAATAAAATGGGAGAGACAATGGTAATGCCAAATGGTACAGGTCCCAAAGTCTCAATACTCTGTTAATAGTACTTGTTATTTTCACAAGTGTTGGAAAAGCAAGGGTCTGGAAGAAGCTGTGGAAAGTGCAGAGGATCTTGCCTCCACTTCCTGACTCTGAGAAAATAAACATGTATGATAGGTAGAATTCTAAAATTCTAGCCCCACGGACCCACATCCTAGTATAATTCCTGACCCTTGAGTGTGGGCAGGACTTGTGAATACAATGGAATATCCTACTTATAAGGAAAACTAAAGGATTTTCGTAGCTATAATTTAAGATTCCTGACCAGCTGACATGGAATTAATCAAAAGACAATATCCTGGATGGGCCTGACCCAACCATTCAACTCCTTATAAGGCATCTAGAAGTCAGAGAGATATTCCTGCTGGCCTCGAAGAAGTAAGCGTACATGGTGTGAGTGGGACTGCAAAAGGCCCTGTGAGAAGTCCACTTGGCTAAGACCATCAAGAGGCCTCTAGGAGCTGAGGGCAGTTCCCAGCTAATGGCCAGCAAGAAAGTGGGGACCTCAGTCCTGAAACTACAAGGAATTGAATTCTTCTAACAACCAAATTAGCTTGTAAAAGGATCTAAACTCTAGAAAGAAATGCAACTCCAACCAACATCTTGATTGTGTCCTTGTGAGACCCCAGGCAAAAGCCAACTGCAATGTCTGGATCCTGACGTGGATATAGTAAGATGATAAATGCATGTTGTTTTAAGATGCTAAGTTTGTGGTAATTTGTTGTGCAGCAATAGAAAATTAATACAGAAAGGCCGTAGGGGTCTGTGTATACCTAAAGAGAAGCTCACAACAGAGGGACATGCTTGGACCATTCAGCCTTCTCTTCATATGTATCTTCAGCAGCCAAGAAAATACTTCATGGGAAGACAAGCACCTTTGATGCAGTCACTCTTGTTAGCTCCACACTGGGGAGCTAAATTTCTCAAACTAATCCTCACTCACGGAAAGACGAGTTTAATGGAGATGCTTCGTGAAATGCTGGCATAGTCCCTGAGCCCTGAGTATAATGGCATATACTCAATTCATACTCTGTGAACAGCCACGTTTCCTATACATATCTTAATACCACAAGGTAACTGTCTTTTCACTTTCACTAAACTTTTATTTTTCACAAGATTTTGCATCAGAGCTAAAGAAGGGGCTAAAATGATTTCACTGGTCAAGTTTTCTCAGTCCTGACAAAGCAAAGAACTTGTACATGTCAAGGATCAGAATCACTGTTAAATTTGATATTCCTCTTATTCATGTTCCCCCAGTAATGTACCCTATATTCCTATTTTCTATATAAAAATCACCATTTTCTTAAACCACATTATTTCTACAGTTCGCTTTCTTTACAGAGTATTTTTGATCCCAATACCCTAAATTCTTCATCACTGGTAGAAATGTACTTCTCTGGGAACATGTAAAGAATCAAATAGACTCTGTGAGTTGCAGGTCCTAGACAGCTTGCTGGCCTCACGTCCTGACAGCAGCCTTATGTCTGTACCACCACAAAATCAGAAATATGTGAAATGGACCCATAGCGCTGCTTGAAAATACTCTAAAGCAAGACTAGTAAATCTATGAATCTTAAGGATGAATTTTGTTATCTCTAACCATATGCATGTGAACTGTTAAGTATCGAGACACACACAGCATCACTTTATTTTCCCAATCATCCTTTATTATAATTGCTAGGAAGATGTAAAATCATAAAAATTCTATCCAGCCATGTAAATATCTTCTATACATACATATTTTGGGGTCTAGTACAGCTTCTGCTAAAAAGTTTCTATGTGAATTATTACATATCTCTTAGCTTCCTTCAATGTAAAATACCTCTTCATCACAGCACTCTGAATGTACTTAATACCACTGAATTGTACACTTAAAAATGGTTAAAAAGGTAAATCTTATGTGATGTACATTTTACCACAATAAAAAAATTACTTCCTTGGCCAGGATATAGTGGGAGATACAATAAAGTTCTGCAGTAAAGAAAACTTTAAACTATTTGTGCCAATTCAAGTCCCTCACATTAGGGAAGATAACTGAGGACCAAAGAGGTTTGAATAACTTATTTAAGTGCTAAGAATCGGGAGAAAGAAGATGGCAAATCTAAACTATTTTACAGACTTAGAAAAATCCAAAGATACCTTCTAAAACTAATGGAATAGCAAGAAGTAACAATTCCAGAAACTAGTTCCATGTGATAAAACTCTCATTCTAGTTGACTGACTCCAGAGCTTTTAGAAATCCTGCATCCAGACCCATTCCTCAGGGCAAGGTTGGTCAGATGATGACACTGGGTCACCTGTGGCTGATGCTGCCCTGTATTTATTGTCCATAAATGGAGCATTTTCACTCTTTCAGTAGAGCACAAACTCACATGAGGAAACAGCTTTACTTTGGCTCTCACATGCCAGCGTTCTATTGAGACTTGAAGAGTGTTTTACCCTCTGATTCAATTAAGGTTCATTTTTTCACGAGCTGACAGTCACTCAGTATGCTTGAGTGGCCTTCCCTGTGACCGTACTGGCCAGTTCAAGCTTGAAATATGACAGTATCCAAAGGCAGGTCCAGGAGGCTAATTCCTTGTAACTGGCATCATTACAGGACACGTACTGAGCACCTCCACGGGAAGTGGCATTTTTATTCAGAACTCCACAAACAGCTCTGTCAAATCCATCATCTTCTTTCCCTTGCTATGGGAATTTCATAATAGTGCCCTCCAGTGTTTCATAAAAACCTACCTAAAATAATCCTTCATAGTCTGAAACAAATAATTACATTTAGGAAACTGACATTTTAATTAAACTTACTTTCCCTACAAATTCACAGGTAGTCTTGGGTTATACAAATCACAGAGGACTTGACTAAGGAAAGCCATACAACCAAGATCTTATAAATGCTTCACCTCAATTTTTAAACATTCAGTAAGGTATTTTAAAAGAAACCCAAGTAAGAAAGTAGAATGTCGGTAATCAACTTTCAGTTTAATACTGCTTTTATTGGGAAAGTTATTACATATAGCCAATTCAGGTTAAAGGCTAAAATTAGTCAGTGACTGGTATGGCTGTGTATGTACTTAAGTATAAAATGAGACACTAAAATGTTACCTAGGAAACACAGACTTGGAGGATTATAAAAAGACCTCAAATGGCTTCCAAATTTTCTTAAGACTCTGGAAAAATTAAAAATGAAACAAAACCCTCAAAATCAATTGTGCAGGTTGACTACAGTGGATGAAACAACGTAAGAGGACACACAGTACCTTGGCAAAGACAGCAGGGATGTTCCACTGTTTCAGACAAACAAGGATAATTTACGTGAAGCCAGTTAGAGGTGATAGTTTTTGAAAAGAATAAAAACTTCTGTATAGTTAAATGTGTTCAAATGTCAACTAGCACCTAGATTACTTCTTGCCAGCCCTGCCTTCACTGGAACTAGGGTTCAGAGCAATCGGTTGTAATCTTTAGGGAGCAAAAGTCATTGGTTAAGGCTGCTGGGGCGACAGATCGGCAACACACACTCATCTACCAATCACGTGTCAGGCTGCCAGAATGGAGATCACGGGAGAGATCAAACGCACGGGGACACAGAAGGGCCAGAGAAAGGCATTTATAAGAAGACTGAGGAGAGCCATCTATTAAGGACAGAGAGGCGGACACAAGAGAAAGGGGGGAGGCTGCAGCACAAGCTGTGAAAGGCAAAACTAGAAATACTAGTAACTAGTAAAGAAACTGAGATGGCTGGGAATGGAAAGGGGCCGAGAGGGAGGGAATTCCTGTCCCCTAGCACAGGAAATCCTCGACACCTTGACAGGTTCTCTTACCTACATTTAGAGAAGAACCTGGTTGGACAACAGAGAGGACAAGGAGCATCCCTTCTGCTCACCAACTAGGCTGAACCTCAGCCTGGCCAAGGCTGGCACTGGAGTGTGGAAAGAGTAGTAACAGATAGATAAGTCACATTCAGGACATCAGGCAAATCCTTCCCGGCACCTCACAGAACTGAGAACCACAGGGTGGAACTGAAAGCTTTTAAATAGCCTCAGAGCCTGGCAGACACAATAAAAATTTCTAACCATGAAATAGGACTTGCAGGGTCTTGAATTCTTATCAGACCCACAGTAGCTACCATGTTAATTCTCTGGCACCTTCTCAATGGGTTCTTTCCAATCACTGTCTTCTTAATCACACTGGGCTGCTGTCTCTTTGCTTTACTTCCAAATCCAAGGCCTGGTTGGTTCTGCCATTCTCCTACCAGATCTGACATCTTGCACCACTTTCTTCTCATTCCGTTTTGCTTTCTAGGACACTTTACTGCACTGTGTCTCCTCAGAGCTGTCCCTTCTAACCCCTTCTTGCCACATTACCAGCCAGACAGCAATTCCTTAAATAACTTTGAACAGACCTCCCACCTTCTTTGAAATCTCTAGGGAACAAAAACATTTCAACTGTAGAAAGGAATCCCAGAGTCTGCGTGTCCAGGCCCTTCATTTTCCATCCCTTTCATTCCCCAACATCTCTTAAGACAGCTCAAAGCTCTTTCCCCAGGTTTTGAGGAGCTGTTCTCACTGTGCTCAGAGAGCTGTACTCATTATGTAAGACTGATCTCACTTCTTGATTACTTCAGAGCGGAAAAATTAGTGAGTCTTAGAAACATAATGTACTTAATACAAATTATTAACCAGGCAGTCACCAACATAACCATGCCCTTTAGACAGAAATCAATTGCAACAGCTACCAAGGGATCAGGGGAGCAACTTCTCCTTCCTACTACCTGGGAGTCCCCTCTTTGTCGTCCCCATCACTATACCTTCCCTCTCCTGTTTCCCTCCTCCTCTCCAACCAGCTCTTCCTGGGCTGTGTTGCTTAGGACCGATTTTTCACTGCAAACATTTGACATCTAATGCTTGGGCTGATCTAAATCTAGGTCTCCAGTGCAGTAGTTGTGTTGTGCTTTCATTCATTCATTCACGCGTATTTAAATGTTTCCTGAGCACTGGCTCTCTACCTAACCTTGGCTGCCCATTAGGATCATATGGGGAACCTTTAAAAAAATACTAATGAGCAGGTCCCATCCTTAGAGGTTCTGATTTAATTGGTTTGGGGTAAGACCCGCCATTCTTATTTCTGAAAATGATATCCAGCTGACCTCAGCCTGAAAAAGAAAACACTTCCTTAGTGCAGAGCGATTGATATTTAAATCCAGTTACTGAAAGTGTAAAAATAATTTATAAAGCTCCTCTTCAATCACTAAAAAAAGAATGCAGAAGATATTACTCATATAGTCAGTAACTATTTATTGGGTATCCATTACATGCCAGAAAATATTCCATCTGCTAAGAATAGTGCAGTGAACAAAACAGACAAAAATCCCTGTCGGTAGGGTGCTAGTTGGAAGGGGGCGGTAGAAAAAAGTAAGTAATAGAATAAGTAAGCAAATTATATAGTATGTTAAAGGTGTTAAGTACTACAGAGAAAAAACAAAGCAAGACAAGGCAGATGGAAAACAGGAGCAGGAAGGAAGACGGAGTGCCATTTTAAATAGGCAGTCAAGAATGCTCTCATTGGAAAGATACGAGCAGAAGTTTGAAGGAGGTGAGGGAGCAAATAAAACGATGCTCATGTCTGAGGCGAGAATTACTGTAAAGGCCCTGAGATGGGAACAGGCCGAGTGTTTGGAGGATTAGTAAGGAGCCAGAGGTATTGGAGCAGAGTGAATAGAAGGAAAACTAATCGGAGACAAGGCCAAAGAGATGAGTAAAGAAGGGAAGACTGTACAAGGCCTTGTAGGCCAAAGTAAGGATTTTTGCTTTTGCTCTGAGGAATCTGGAAATTTGGTGAGTTTTAAGCAGATGTGTAACATGATCTAACTTACATTTTTAAATGATTATTCTAGCTTCTGTGTGGGTCTAGACTAGAGAAAAAGGTAGAAAGAAGCAGAGAGAGGCTATACTGAATTAATCCAGTCAAACAGTAACAGTGACTTGGACCACAGTGATAGTAGCTGGTAGTGGTATGAAGTGTTCAGATTCTGGATATATTTGAAATTAGAATCAACAGAATTTTTTGACAACTTAATTATGGAGCACGAGAGAAAAAGAAGAATCAAGGATGATTCCAAGGTTTTTTGTTTGAGCAACTGGAAGGCATTACTGCAGTTAACTAAGATGCTTTGGGGACAGGTCGGGAGAGAGTTTGATATTGAATATACTATGTCTGAGATGCCTGTTAGATATCAAAGGAGAGATGTTAAATAAATGTGGGATTCATCAGCACAGAGCACATTTACACTTCTAAACTTAAAATATAAAAGTATTAATTATACATAAATGTACTAAATTTATTAAGTTGGCTAGGTACAATCATAGTCACCTTACAATTCATAGTTAAAAAATTATTGATTAATTGATTAAATTACTTCGCAGGCATACACATACATAGTAATTAAAAATAATATATAATAGGCCAGCATGATTCTAAAAACAAAACAAAACAAAACAAAACAAAAATGAACAGCAGTAGTGTCCCAAGCCACCTGGGGTAGTTATAAGGCTGGCTTCATTTCCTATCAAAGCGTAATTCAGCCTTCACAGCTCCAGTACACATCTCTGTCAAATTCCCCAGGATACCCACAGTGAGAGACTCTGCCCTCTGTACACCCGCCGATGTTGCTTATTCTCCCATCACAGTCTTAAACACGCTGCTCCATAATTCAATCTAATTAAGTATATGTTTCTCCCAAAAGAGTCAAAGGTAAACTACCGCAGGTCAGGGACCACGCCTTATTTACTTTTGTGTCACCAGCACCTCACACAGTACTAGGTGCAGCAAATGCAATTATTAAATGCTGATTGCTGAATGAGTACATCTGAAATCAGGATCAAAACTTTAAAGATAATTTCATTGATTTAAGTTTCCATAAACTAGGTCTCTGTTCTTTTAACTGTATCAAATGCAGGATATACAACTCTGAAGATATATGTTTCTAAAAGTGATATATTTGAATATTAAATAATAAAAAGCATTAAATAACTTTAAAAAACCCAACATTCTCATTCCACACAATTAAAGGTCATTTTAGAACAAGAAGCATAATCAGTTCTCTATTTTCATATTTGTTCTTAAAACAAAGAATTTTTAAAAAAAAAAAAAAGCCTCTGTAAGTTTTCAGAGTTTTGATGTGTGTGGAAGGAATTTTGAGTAGTTCACCAAAAATTTTAATCACTGTCTTCTGCTGCAGAAATGTGCATTTGTTAATTGGATTCCTGCTTCTTCATATACCAATTCAGAATGGATGCTCCACTCCCCTCTTTCACTCTGGCAGGCAGCACAGTCTCTAATTGACTTTTTTCCTGGGACTTTTCTTTCCACCAAATCCCTTTCTTTTCTCCATAGAAGCTTTCTAGAGCTCATAACAAACTACAAACAGCACTTAGAGTTAGCAGCACTAAGCAGCCCTGTCACTTTCTTTTTACCCAGCAGGAGCTAAGAAACAGAATTTCTCTTCAATTAAAAAAAAAATATTCACACTGTTTAACTTAAATATGAAAAAAAATCAAAGTTTAAATAAATTAAGGGTAAATTTAGTCAAATGTGAGCAAGCAAGGAGCAATTACTTCATCTAATTGGAATGGCTGTGCACTTCTCTTTCATTTCCTCATAGTAAGTTCACAGATCTACTAAAAAAAAAAAAAAAAAAGACAGTTCATGGAATTTTGAACCCATTTCAGTCACTTGCATCCACATATCACACTTCAGTGTGTCAGAAGTTTTGGAAATATATTCCGAGTAAGTTTTACAACCTTATTTTTACAAGTAGTAAGATAACTGAAATGCCATTAGCCCAAGACAAAAGCTTGTCATATCTAAGCCAAGCGACCTGTACACTGGCCTCCTGATCTTACACTATTAAAGCCAAACAGTCAAATTACTCCATTCTTTACTTCTAAATGTATAAAACTGAAAACAAAGAAATGACATTAATGATTTTTAATTTTAAAAAATTCTGGCATATATTTTTATTTTCTGGCATTCATAAAATGTTACAGAAATGGTGTACCTACTTCTCTAAAAGGAAATGTCTTTCCTTCTGGTTTAGAATATGCAATTGATTTCTTTCTTTCTGGTTTAGAATATTCATCTTCACATGGAAGATCTCACAGCCTTACACTCTCATTTCTGGGATTCAGTCTAAAGTCAAAATTCAGAGTGAAAAATGCCCAAAAGTTAATTTCAGAAATTAGTCTTTCTAATCTGTGACCAGGAAGTGTTTAGAGAGTGTGAGCCAAAAAGCCCTGAGACACAATGATAACCACTAGCTGAGCCACTTCCCATTTCCTGGCCTCCCATACACCAGAAAAAGATTTACTAACACATGGAGAAACATCAGGGCCCGTCAACAGGTATATGCAGCTTCTCTCTGGGGCTCACCCCATAGGTCGGGGGCACCCTGAGTCATCCCGGAAGAAAACACCCAAACTAGGCATCCATCAGCAGCTTTCTCTCCTCTCAACCTCCAAGACATTTTCATGAGAAGAAACATTCCAAAACGTATATATAACTCTTCCTCCTACCTTCCCCACTGAAGTCCCCAAATAAAGCCCCAAATATCCCTTCCAGTTGGAAGACAAATTTGATATTAACAACCTAAAAATCAATCACACCACTCCTACTAGTGAGAAAGAAAAACATCAGGATGCACATTTGGAAAAAACACTATTTCTTTCACAATCTTCATTTCTGGCATTGTACTTGATTTAATTATTCATGGTATTATCCAAGTCCTCCAATCACCTATGATATTGAAAGAATGAACACTTTTCAGGGGAGGAAAATATTGGAAGACTTAAACTTTATAAAAAGCATGTAAGGATTTATACTCCAAATCCAAATCAGGAACTCTCCAAACTCTGAATCAGATCCCATTTGTTTTATTTAATTTTACCTTCATTCTACAACAACAGTTCCAAGAAGCAACAGTATTTGGTTTACAATATATTTAAATTTGGAACTGACAAACCACACTCAGTGCTAAGAACTGGAAGTTAATGATCTAAAATTCTGGGTTGATGACCGTGCTATAGGCTAGTAATCAATGAGAAATTGCATCCAGGAAGATCTTTATGAAGTTTTCCTTTATATTAAATAATGTAGTGCATGAAATTACATTATCATTAAAGTAGATAATGCAAAGTTTTTGAAAATGAAGTGCATAAATTATATAATTTTGATTTATATATTAAAGCACTACTTTCTGATACAGAGAACTATCCTGTTTTCTCAACCAATTCTGTACATCTGTGAGTTAAAGAGCTTCAACCAATTGAGATGAAACTTTAAATAACAATATTAGTGCACATCTAACTTTAAATATCAAAATTTATGATTTACTTTAATATTATGTACTTTCAGTCACTTATCCCTTTTCACATTAACAAAAAGAATGACCAAGATTTTTGAAAATTAAAAAATAAACATAAGTACTGACATGATAGCACATTATATTTTAATTGTGAGTCAAAACTATCCAAGATATAACTTAAATTAACTGGTAACTCAATAACTAATTCAACTAATTATCAATAACTCAAATAATTAATTCACAACAATTCACTTATTTAGTCTAATATTTTTCTTTACAGTTGCATCTGTGAATTTACGTTATACATTACAGCACTGAGAAACATTTAAATTCTACTCTTTCTAGAAGCGTGTATAAAAACTATCTTTCTAATTAAGCAGCTAGCCCTCTATCCTTTTTTTGGGACTCACTATCGCCTTGTAGCTTCATAATTCTTAACTGTCACATAGCTAGCTGCCTTGGTCTCTCTAGTTATAGCTTATCTAGATCCAGGACAGAAGTATGGCTAGTGATAGTCTAAGGAATGGTCAAGTCTAATTTAAATGTTATATTACATGCAATTCTCTGCTTTGTGCTTTCAACCCCATTGTTACAAGACTCTGATGGGAAATAAACAGGAGTTCTATTCTCTTAGATGTACTCTCATGTAAGAAACTTAGAATGACGCCAAAAAGGAATATGTATTAGGGTCTCACTAGGAAAACAGAAACCACTAGAAGCATTTATTAAACTACATAAAGAGAATTTCATTAAGGAAAGTGGTTATTCTGATCAAATAGAAGCTGAGAAGACAAAGTGGACAGCTAATGTAATGTAAGTAAGAGGCCATGAGCATCCCAAGGCTAGAGAGACAAAAAGAAGGCAGTGTTATTGCAACCCACAGGCTATGGTCTTCCAACACCAGCTAGAGTGGAAGGAGATCTGTCCAGGAATGGAACCGTGGAGGACATAAAGCTGTTGCCAGAAAGAGAGAGAGAGAGAGAGAGAGAGAGAGAGAGAGAGAGAGAGAGAGAGAGAGAAATACCATAGCTTCTCCCTACCCTTGGCCTTCCTGCCTCCCACTAAATGCAGCCTGCAGAATGAAGCCCCCTATAATACAGAAGAGAATGCTTAGACAGAAGATAGGATTTGAGGGTAAACAGACTTAGGACTAGCACAAAGCCAAAAAAAAAAAAAAAAAAAGAGAGAGAGAGAGAGAGAGAGGGGAAGGGGGAGCCACCTTCCAGCAATGAAAAGTAGTCAGTCTAATGGGAATTCATTATCACAAGCCAGAAGTGGGAATAACTACCAGAGTAGTCCGGCACCTGGCCTGAGAAACCCAGGGTGCTAATGAACTTTGTTTCTTCTTTGAGCCAGATGAAAGCTGTAAAAGTATCCTGAGCTGCTTTCTGCTTTCTCAGGCACAGGGGCATTGTTTCCTTTTTAAAGATCCAAGATTGATAGCCAATCACATGCTGAAAAAGTACCTCTGATCAAACATAATAACCAAGCATTTCCACCAGTGAATATAACAGAGAAAGCTCCAGTGGGAAGCTTTTTCTAAGAAAAAAATGTTGATGGCCAATCATCCCACTGGGATACCATCAATTGAAAGGAAGTCTACAGTACAGGAAGAAGCTCTGTTCCTGATGGTTTTGTAAATACACTGTGATCAACAGCTTTTGTGTAAATACCCATGATACCTCCCGGCTGCAGAGCAAACATATGAGGAGCTCAACTGCCTTTAGTCAATGGACGCTATTGGACTCTATTATCGGGCCAGTGTGTCTGGAGAAGAGGGAGTTCAGAACCAAACTTTATTCCAAAAATTATTATGAAAAATAATGAGTAACAATATGTAGGCCCAAATTCTGGTTAAATATTGACAGTCTAAGCTAAAATTTCAGAACACACAGCCCTACTGTCGCACAGGTAACTCTGGACTAATAGAGTTACCATGGAAATGAATTCCTTATTTTCAAAGAATGTGACTACAATAAAGATACAATATAATTTATCTTCCCCTCAGTATCCAGGAGCCCCTTGGGTCATCATTATGAACATCGCACAATGTTAAACAAAATTGTAAAGAAAAATCTGATTATTCGGATTCTGTATGATTAGTGATTGACTCTGTGGGTGTGCACTGTGTTTAAGTCTGTGTGTAAATGAATATATAATATGTACATATGTAGGCACTTCCCTGTGGCTGACAAGACCTGCCCAGGTACAGTGACAATACTGCTTAAATAAGACAGTTGATTAATTGGTAATAAAACACTAGTAAATATTTTATAAATGTTCAAAACTACTGAGCGAATGTAACTGTCAATGCTTTTAATCAATTGAATTTTTTTAATTAATTGAACTCTAACTCTGTAATTCTCTATAAATGTTTATTTTAAATTAATAAATGAGATCTCCCTACTTTTCTCCCTCAGTAGTATACTTCCTCATTAAGTTACATTATAACTTATTCTCATTAAGCCCTAAATCTGGTTTCTCTAATTCAGGTAGTTTGTTCCGTCAATTTAGAGATGGTAGCTCATCCGTACCTGGTATCACTATTTATGTATAAACCACAAGATTGAATGAGGTAGATTCACACAGATCCTTAAATAAAATTTTCGTCGCAAAACAGTTTGAATCAATCTGAAAGTCTAAAAGAGTATGAAAGCAGTATCCTAATGTCTTTCTTGGATAAAGACTGACCTCATGTGTTAGAGATCAGATAAATGAAGTTGAAATTCTTTTTACAGGAATATTTGCAACAAAAACCACAATATATAAACAATAAGTCTGTGACAAAAAATCAAGGAGTGAACTGAGGATAACATAAGCAAAGTAAAATAATACTTAAAGTATAAAGCCAAGATCCAAGAAAAGCCCTTTCAAAAAATGGCCAACTTTCCTCATTTTATATTTATATATTTATATTAAAGCCTGAAGCAATCACTTTATCTAAGGATAGATGCAACAAAGAAATTCATTTGTTCATTTTACTTGTTAGAACTTTCACAAAATGAGTCATTTGAAAGATGAATTCATTTATTTTACTAATGTCACACTGAAACATCCTGCTTTTGTAGTTGCTAAAATGAAAATGTAGCACAAATACATGTTACGAGAGTAGGAGTAACAGAGTGATAAAACAGAAAAAGAGTAGTCTCACTGAACAGGTATTACTGACTTAACAGAATTAAAAACAATAAATGTGATCAATTGCTATAGCTTATGTAGACCTTGCCTATAATAATTTAGAAAAATAAAAATCAAAGTCACTAATTTGTGCAATAACAATAAGGTACAAAAGTATATTCTTTGGATTCAGTGTACTGCTATGGGTTTTTTTTTAATAATTTTATTAAAAATAGTATTTTAGCTGTTCAGTGTGTCAAAGGGTAAAAAAATAAAACCAAACCATGAAGAGCAAACAGTTATTAATCTTAACATTCAGCATTGGCACTCAGGTACAAAGGAGGATCATAAAGTTTTTTTACTAAGATTTATTTTCATGAAAATTAATTTACATTTTTATTTTAATGAAAGAATGTGAGTGGATTAGGACTAAAGAGTTATAAGGAGCTTTTATACATAATGATGAATGTTTTTCTAATTATTTTATTTATTTATATTATTTTTCATATGCTTCTTTAGTGTGTACCAAGCACTCTTCCTTTACAACTCTAGAGGTTGGCAGATGCTCTTATTACCCCCACTTTACAGATGAGAAAACTGAGGCTAAGAGAGTAGGTGATTTTCCTAAGATCATACAATCAGCAATCCTAGCTTTGATGACAGCAGTAAATGGTTTGCTGTCTATTGCAAACTTCTAAGAAAAAATCTATTAATGGATCACTAGACCTAGACAATCATCCTCTATATTCTCAACACCTGGTTTTTGGCTAAACTCTAATTCCTGGAAAGTTCAAAAGAACCAAAAACATGGTCATCCTGTATAAACACCTCTTCATACAACTCATAGTACTGTTCATACTCACTAGGAAATATTTCAGAGCTGAATAAATTTAAGAACCACATATTTTCTACATCTCAAGATATCACTCAAGTACCTATAATTAACCAGGAACAAACGAAATGATAAGCTATAACTTAGCAGCAATATCACTCCTAAAGTAGCAAACTTATATGTTGTTCCTTTAGAATAAGACATTCTAAACTGAAATTTAAAAGGCAAGAAAGTTCATCTTCCATTTCTAGTCTCTGAATAAACATGAAAAGGAAGACGAAAATTGAATTAGCTGCATGAATGAACATGCTTTCAGTTACTTATGTTAAACTGACTGAAAAAAAATCAATTTTGTTTTTCTTTAGAAAATATTTCACATTTTCAACCATAAGCACTTCTAAAATATGTGTTTTTTAAAAAGTTCTTAAATATGATTACAGTCCAAGGAAATATCTGAAATTTGGGCTTTTAGCTGTTACCTTCCCCTCTAACCTCTGTTTAAAAACAAACACAAACAAACATAAAAAAACCCTCAACCAAACCATACCTGACATAGCCCAAGAATTCAGTCTTTGTTTATAAACTGAATAACTGAAGCAACAGTAAGATCTAAGACGGCATCAGAATTAATATTATTAATTAATAAACACTCACAAATTTAAAATTTATCAAGTCTAAAAAGGAAATACATCTACCCCTAAGTTATAACAAATATGATTTTTTATATAGCATATAATAAAAATAAACTTGTCAAAAACTCTTCACCACTTTCCTTAATAGCCATTTAAAATAATATCTTCCTACCTACTGGTTGAAATCACTTGAACTGATGTAAGTCAGTTCCCAATGGATCGTGGCATTAAATTCATGAACCCACAGCATTTCTGAGGTTTGCACTCCAACTATATATAAAAATAACATGCCACTTTGACATTTCAGACTCCTCTGGCCTATCTGTTCAACTGATTTTAAATTAATATATGTTAATATATAATTATTAATTATTATCCTGAGCATTTTCTATGTTATTATTATTGCATCCTTAAAAAGTATGATACTGAATTGAATGATTTTATCGTGTCATATTAATATCAACATTTTAAACTTTTCAACCCCTTAAAAGCTTTTATATTATTATGGAAATTTTCAAATATATAAACAAAAGTAATGAGAATCATATAATGAACCTCCATGTCCTATAAACCACCTCAGTTATCTATACTTCACTATTTTTGTTGTCTTTATTGGCCTACCACTTTTCTTTTTCCTTTTTATCCCCTTTGTAATACTTTAATACAAATTCCTAACATTGTGTCTTTTCACTAGCAAATACTCAAGTAGTATCCCTTACTGATAAAGTTTTTAAAATATAACAAATATTTGGTAGAATTCACCAGTGAAGCTATCTGGGAATGAAATATTATTGGAAGGAAGGTTTTTAACTACAAATGTAATTTCTTTAGGAGATAAAGGAGTATTTAGGAAAGCTATTTCTTCTTGAGTTAGCTTTTGTAGTTTGTATCTTTCAAATAAATTTTCCATTTCACCTAACTTGCTGAATTTAGAGGCACAAAGATAGCCATAATATTCCCTTGTTATCCTTTTAGTATCTGTAGAATCTGTAGTTATGTCACTCCTGAGTCATGATATTGGCAATTTCCCTTTCTCTTTTAATCAGCCTGAGTAGAGATTTATTTATTTTTTATCAAAGAACCAGTTTTTGCTTTCATTAATTTTTTGTTTTCCATTTCATTGATATCTACTTTATTATCTCCTTTCCTCTGCTTACTTTGAGTTTAAGTTGCCCTTTTTTCCTCAAGTTTCATAAGGTAGAAGCTAAGGTCATTGATTTGCGACTCTTCTTTTACAGATGTTTAGAGCTATTTAAAGTGAGTGTGTTAGCAGCATCACACTAAATCTGATGTGTGGTGTTTTCAAACACAGTTCAAAATACTTTCTAATTTTAATTTCTCTTTTGAGCTCTTCTTTACTTATGGGTTATTTAGGATTGGATGAGCAAGGGAGAGCATCCACTGATCTCTGGGGTTCTCTATGCAATGCTTTCCATTCTGGTACTCTGTCCTCCGAAATCTGGCTGTCTTGGTCTCCCTGGACTTTCTGTTCTGTCTCAACTCAGATGGTCTGCTGAGTTTTGCCTGGGTTCCTCCTCCAGGTACTATGAGTAGAAACTCTTTCAGTGCACTAGGTGAAGGCAAGCATACGGCTCCTCTTGTTTCTCATATCTCAGGAACCACTGTCCTTGGTTGTCTGATATCTAGTGTCTTCAAGACCATTGTTTCATGTATTTATCATCTTTTTTTTGTTTGTTTGTTTCAGGGAAGACAGTAAATCTGATCCTTATTACTCCATCTGAACTGGAAGAAGAAATCTGGTTTGGTTTTGTTTTTTTATAAATCATTAAAAACTCATGACTTTATATATTTGATTTGTTTTAATCCATTGTAGCCATTTTCCTTTTTGATGCTCAAAGTATCCCAGCTTAGGCAAGTGGGAGGCACTTTGCGTTGGCTTTTGGGTCCTTTGATATGTTCCTAGTAGTCCTTTAGTGGCAAATGATATTTAAGCACTACAGTCTAGATGCTATGATTTAACTATATATTTGCATTTGGTGAACTTTATTTTGAAAAGTAGGAAGGAGAGCAAGAGTGCAAGATAGAAATATTTTGCACTTAGAAATAGGTAAACTGCAGTGAAAAGAACACACCTGTGTTGGAGGACACTCAATTCTGCCAGATACAAATCATTAACATTCTCAACTGTTAAAGAGAGAGCTAAAAAGTTCTTATCATTGCTTCCTAAATATGGATCTCTACATTTCCAAACCCACTCCAGTACAGTTGACTTTATCTTCTCAACCTGTGTGCATCCAGCCTTAGCTATTTCTGGAGTCTCATTTACATAGTCATAACAGCTAACTAGGAAGGTCTCCTACTCCAATACTGTTTGGTATTAGCAGAGTCTATCTGAAGACTAATGGTGTGTCATCAATAAATATTGCAAAGTCACAGTCCAGCCAAGACTGAGAGCATCAAAATAAAGTCCAAGAGACCACAGTAATAGAATATCGGTATTTTTCCATTTATTCCCAATTTTCTGTCTTCTTGCCCTTGATTTAACCAACGAAGGTGTCACAAATCCCCAATTTTCCCTTCTAAATTACTAAAGACTTGACATTCCTTACTTTCAGTGACAGACCCTCATGGTCCCTTCCAGGTCAATGACTCTTAACTTCAGAGATTGGTATGGGTGTAAGAAACTCTCAAGACAGACCATCTAATACAGGGACATCTCTTCATAGACAGGAAACTAAGGCACAGAGATTTTATGGCACTTGCTTCCATTAGCCAACTTAGAGCCAGAGACTTAGTAAATTAGTAAGTTGGAGAGATTTTCTAAATCATATAAAATTAAATATATTTAGACTGATAGCTCTCAATACTCTGTATCTTATATCTCCCTAATCATTTATTCAAAAATTATATACCATGATAATTATTTAGAACTGTGCACCATGATGATAATAAGGGTAACACAACTTTCTAGGAGCATTTATACATTTACAAACATTTTCTGAATGTAAATTACATTTTGTGTAATGTCAGTATAAAAACACTGTAAGAATGCAAATTTTTTTAAAAAAGCTTTTATTTTACTAAAACTTGAGTCTACTTTTGGTTTTCAAGAGATAAAACAATGAAAACAGCTTTGCAAAAGTTATGCCTGTGTAAAATGCTACCTTGCCTTTACCTGAATCCATGAAACTAAGCAATACTATACCACAAGCCAGTCTTCTTATCAAAACAAAGGCTGTGCTGAGCAACAAAGATGGTCCTCACAATGCTGTGGACCAGCTTTGATATGAATCCAGGAGACTCTGACTGCTGACAGGCCAAACTACCAATCCTGGTATTTAATCTTCAGAATAATCTCAGCAAATTAAGCCTTCCAAAGCAGACATTTGCTATAGCTGCTATTTTGTCACAGAGAGTAATTCTGATCTTTTAAGTATCAGTGTACCATAAATTTCTGGCCATCTCAAAATGCTCAGGGAAGCACTTACTGATCTAATAAGTCTTGTTTTGTCTTTAATGAGTACAATTTCGAGTGATCGTAAAAATCCCACATATGGTCATTATAACACTTGTTGTGCACAATCTGTTCATCCAAAGGCATTTCTACTCTACACTATAAACAGCATTAGATGTGACTGGAAAAACATTCATCTACCAAAATGTTCAGGCCAAGGTTATGGAAAATGAATAAAAAATTATGGTTACATATGGTCTCAGTTACATGGAGACGTTTTGATAGAGCAATAATAAAGAAAAACATGTCTCTCCTCTGTTAGCTCTAGGTTCTGATCCTCAAAATACAATTAAAGCTGATCAGTCATTTAAGATAGAACAATCACAGGCTCTGTTTCAGATATACTAGACGAGGACAGTGACTTGATATGTTTTTCTCAAAGTGTGCTCTGATTCTGAGGCAATTTAGATATTGGAGAACCTATTTTAATATTAGTAGCTAAAGTTTACTTAGCACTTACTGTGATCTTGATAGCGAGGCAAGCACCTTGCATATATTACTTCAATTAATACCCTGAAAAATAATTTTCCTGCTTCGCAGAGCCAAGATTCAAACCTGAGCTGCCAACAGAGCCCAGGCTCCTACCCACTGTGCCTCATTGCCATAGCCCGAGGCAACTCGTAAACATTTGCTCTTTCCCCAGGAGGAAAGAAAAACATTATTTGCCACTAAATTGTAAGCCTCAGGAGACCTGAGGAGACCAAGTCTAAGGAGACTAGGGATCTTACCTGTTTTATTTCTGCCTTGTGCTGCTAACCCATCAGTTTTCTAATAGTAGTGAAATGAAGGAAGGTCTAATACGAAGGTTTCTCAGTTATTAAACGGAAAAGGTAAGACAACACCCATAGTACTTAGGAGACTACGTACTATATGATACAGTTAAAATGTATACAGTGACAAATTTCAGATAATACACAGGCAAATTTTACAGTAGCCAGTTTTCCAAAACATGTATGTAAGAGTTAGCTCCTAATTGTTTTAGAGTTCTGAAAAGCAGCAGAGATGATGCATAAGGGTAAGAGATTACAAAGGAATGGGCATTTTCATTATTGCTGAAGTATGAGATTTCCTATATTTTGTATATAAGTAAACTCTCTGAACTATAAAGTTAATTTTTTATATACATTCCCTTCTCTTTTCACCTTACACATTCAGCTTAATCATATACACTGATCATAGTCACTTCTTAAAAGCCAAATGCTCAGAAATCTAAAGATATATGACCAGTGAAAACTTTATAATCAAAATATCTTCTAACACAATACATTAATATCAAAATAATTCCTGTCACTTACATCAATTTCCTTAAGGTATGTATGTGTGTGTGTGTGTGTGTGTGTGTTTATATATATATAGATATATGTATATATCTATATATATATAAATAGTCATTAGCAAATGAAAAAGCAAAAAGTAAGTCTCTTGTTTAAATGAGTGTCCCATTTCAGAAAGCATAGATATTGTATTGTTGCCTTACTTTTAACTTTAGCAAATGCTACGTACACTTCTATAAAGATCTGACTATTCCTCATTCAAGTGTGTTTACCCCTGCTAGGGCAGTGATAAAAAATGATACTCAGAAACACTAAGGAGATGTAGCCATGGTACCCACCTTGGTTAGATGAATGACTCCTTTAGAAGTAACTGAACAACCCATGAAGCCAACATACTGAAGTTCAGGACAGTGCTCAGCAAATGCTTTCACAGACTGATCTGTCACCTAGGGAAGAAGCGTGAACAAAGTCAGTCAACCTGGCATTACAGTGAGTTTAAGGATTTGGCTACTGCAAATTCCCTCAGCTTTACCTTGCATCATTAATACTTCCCTTTCCAACGGATCATTTGAATCTGTATACAGACCTGCTGCAATGTCTCCTGTGGTTTTTTTTTTTTTTTTTAAATCCTTCCTCGACTCCAGGTCCTCTTTTATCACCCAATGTTTGATTACTTCTTTAAAGAAAATGTCTCAGAGATGTAAAGCAATCTACCTCTACTTCTTCATCTCTCTCAATATATATTTGTATTGACATAATTCACACACATCAAAAGGAACAGTCCAGTGGTTTAGTATATTTACAAGTCTGTACAACTATCACCAATATCTAATTCCAGAACATGTGCATCACCCCCTCAAAAATCCCCATGCCCAGGAGCAGTCATTCCCCTATTCCAACCCCTGGCAGCTTTCTATCACTATGGGTTTGCCTAGTCTGGACCTTTTTTACACTTGAAATTGTACAATTGATCCCTGAAGTACAGCAATGGTCTCTTTATAAGGTTTCTCTCTACAAGTGTTTCTTCCAAGAAATCTGGTTTGCCCTACACTGCTTCAGATTCTTCTGATGTGGATGGTGTGATGGTTAATTTTATGTGCCAACGTGACTACGCCAAGAGGTTATCAAATATTTGATTAAACGTTTTTCTGGATATGTCTGTGAGGGCATTTCCAGAAGAGATTTACATCTGAAGCAGGGGACAGAGTAAAGCAGACTGCCCTTACCAAGGCGACCGCTCAATCTTAGTCACAGCCAATCTGCTGAAGGTCTGAATGGAACCAAAAGGCTGAGTAAAGGAAAATTTGCTCTCCCTCTCCCACTTTCTCTCTCTCTCTGCCCATCTTCAAGTTGAGACCTTCAGTTTCCTACCTTCAGCCTCAAACTTGGACTAGAACTTACACCACCAGCCTTCCTGGTTCCCATGCTTCTAGACTCAGACTGTGGAACAATACCATCAGCTTTCCTGTGTCTCCAGATTGTCAATTGCAGATTTAGGGACTTCTCAGTATCCCAAATTATGTGAGCCAATTCCTTATGATAATCTGTTTTACAAACACACACACCCCGCATACTAATTCTGAGTCTCTGAAGAACTCTAACTAATGGAATACATATTAGAAGATATTAAAATCCCCTGAGGAGTTTATTAAAAACTCAGAGCCAAAAGCAGTGAGGCCCATGAATCTGTATTTTTAACAATCCCCTGGGGTGACTCTTAGGGATGTGAAAACTTGAGATCCCAGTGCTACAAAGAAGTTACACTGACAGCTTTTGGCATTTCTACATAGCCCTGTTTTAAACAAAAGGCAGAATGAAACTCCCTTTTTGTCTTCCCCACCTCCCAAAACTTTCCATATATAAAGTTATCTTCTTACAATTGTGTGAAAATTTTCTTAACTGTTCCACAAAGTTGTAGCTTATAAAAGAAAGTCCAAATATTCTGTCATAGGCTTAATTTCAGATTCACTTTCCTCACCGTCAAGATGAAATCAACAAGTTAAACACCATTGCTCATTTTCAAACAGCAGTCACTTACATCTCCTTTGCATTAACTTTCATATGGGTGACTCTTACTTTGTATATTCCTTATCTATTCTGAATAGATATTGGAAAATAAAGGTATGTGGGTAGCATTAATTCTGAAACAACACAAGAACACTTTCCTAAAATAATGAAACCAACAGCATCCATGGTACATCTGATAAAAGATTAATTCTGCCTTCAAAAGTAAAGTATGCTTCAGCATATTAAGACCAAGGGTGCCATTGATAAATTAAAAATGGGCCTTCCTGACACTCAGCTTTCTAAAACATTATGTTAGCAAAGAATATTTAAGGTACTAAAATTGTCTGAAACTTCAGGGAAACCCATCTCTATTAAAAAAAGGTAGGGGGTACGAAAGCTGAATACCCTGCCTAATCTCACTCTAACATCAAGCCTTTCCTAGGTCCATCTTCAAGGGGGGAAAAGGGGAATTCAGATAAAGATGAAGGACACAAGAAAGCTCAGGTACAAGGTGTTGCAGCTTTCCGAGAGAAGAAAAAATGTATTAAAATTTGTTTGGTGGGTCTTTCTCTTTCAGCTCAAGCAATCAGAGTAAGAGAGCTCAGAGAAGCCTCCAGCATCAACAGAGTCCTGAAAACCAAGCAAGACCAGAGCAAGTCCTTGGAGTATGGAAACACTCCTAGTAGGCTTGGAAGTGTGTTAGGAGACTTAGTAAAAGGCCTTGAAGATTTGAGTGGGGTCCAGCTCTATTCCCAAGGATAGAAGATCAGCTAGGATTTGGGGGTGAAACAAGTATAGATTGCCGGAGGCAAGTACCTGTGAGTGTCAACTTCTTGGGGACCTCTTTTCAAACCCCAGGTGGACCACTTACTAGCTGTGTGATTTTGAGCAAGTCATCTCACCTCTTTATACTTTGTCCCTTTTACAATAGAGAGGAAATAACAGTATCTACCTCACAGGGTGAAATATGAGGGTAAATAATGCATGTAAAATGTTTTAAACAGTGCCTGCATGTTGCAACTGGTCAATGCATTTTAGCTATTATTATCATAATCATCCCAGGTTCCCCTTTCTTCTGTAGTCTAATTCTTAGCCATGACTGCGGGGTTGACATGTGAAAGAAAATAATCATAAAAATAATGTAGTTATTGGTTTGTAAATAGAATCTATTTTTAGACAAACTATGGTTACCAAAGGGGAAAGGGCAGGGGAGGGACAAATTAGGAGTTCGGGATTAACAGACACACATTAGTATATATAAAATAGATAAACAACAAGGACCTACTGTATAAACACAGGGAACTATATTTAATTTCTTGTAATAACATAATGGAAAAGAATCTGAAAAGAAACTATATATATATGTATGTGTGTGTGTGTATATATATATATCTGAATCACTTTGCTGTGCATCTGAAACTAACATTGTAAATCAACTTCCCTTCAATAAAAAAATTTTTTAAATAGTGTAGTTAAAGCATGCTAGTTTACTAAAGCATCCTAGTTACTCCAAAAGATCAGATCATAATTTGGAGGCTCTAGTCATTAGGCTAACCCGTGGGATGGAAGTGAGGGAGAAGTGTATGGAAGTTTATTATTGATCCATTATGGTAAAAAGAATGCCACTTTCTTAAGGTTCTCATCCTGACTGCACATCAGAATCACCTGAAGAGCTTTTGGATTTAATGTCTAGGTGGAGATCTGCATCAATTTTATTTTCAAAACTCCCCCAGGAAATTCCAATATGCAGCCTGGGTTATAAATTAGTTCTAGGGCCTTCCATCAAAGTGTGGTCCTCAGACCAGCAGCATTAGCATGAGCCTGGAATTTGTTAAAAATGCAAAACCTGAGATCCCACCATAGAACTACTGAATCCTAATCTGCAGTTTAACAAGATCCCCAGGTGATACTTATGCATCTTAAAGCTTGAGAAATACTCCTGAAGGAACAAAGTACTATGTCATCTTCTTGGGCTGAGAAGAAGCAAAAACTGGAGAGCTATGTCATACCCCAAACACTATGGAGAATTTTTTAAACAGCTTTATCGGCATATAATTTATAAACCATAGAATTCATCCATTTCATATAGGTCACTGAACTTAAACAGCTGTGCAACCAACACCATGATCCAGTTTTAGAATACTTCCATTTTCCCTTTTTATGCCCGTGGGCAATCAGTAACAGCTCCCACCCCGAGACAACCATTGATCTGCTTTACATATCTATATTTTGCCTCTGCTAGAAATTTCATATAAATAGAATTCTATCCTAAGTAGTCTTTTGTGTCTAGCTTCTTTCCCTAGTGCAGTGCTTTTGAGGTTCATCCTTGCTGTTACATATCAGTAGTTGGCTCATTTTATTGCTGAGTAGAATTCCATGGTATGACTATACTACATTTCGTTTATCTGTTCACCAGTTGATAAACATTTTAATTGTTTCCAAATTGGGGCTTTGATAAATAATGCTGTTGTGATCATTCACACACAAGTCTTTGTATAGATATATAGTTCACTTCTCTTTAGTAAATATCTAGGAGTTGAATTACTGAATCATATGAGAAGTGTAAGTTTAATGTTTCCCATTTTTTAAAAGCTGGGTTGTTTTGTTATTAAGTTGTAAGCGTTTTTTTGAATACAAGTCCTTTATCAGACATTTGTTTCACAAATATTTTCTTCCATTCTGTGCCTTGTCTTTTCACCTTCTTAATGGTGGCTTAGCTCTAACATTTAGGTCTATGGTTCCCCTGGAGTTAATTTTTGTGAATAAGGTGAAATGTTCATTTTTTTTTGCATATGAATATCCAATTGTCCCAGTGCCATTTGTTGAAAAGGCCGCATACTATGGAGGAATTTTAAAGCTCTAACCTGGAATGGTTTGATTTAAAGAATCATACTTACAAATTGTGGGAAAACCAGGAAGTACAGAAGAATTAGTATGCAAACAGAAACGTGGCTCAGGATTTGGAAAAGAGCATTGGAAAATTAAGGGAGACTTTGATCATTTAGTCAAGGCTGTGACAGAAAAAAGAAGATGAACCTCATATTCAACAGTGTCATCTCTTCACATGGCAGAGGTAGAGAAGACCATCTCCTTAAGCCAGCATCCATCTCTACGCCAACCTACACTTTTACAGCGGCATGGAAAGGATGTAGATGCACTTAGTGTTACAATGAGGAAAAGCATCAGTGGTAAGGAATGTCTGTTGTGCCTTTAGAGTCACAAGAACCATAAAAAGCCTCAATGATATAAACACGCACAAAGATTCTAATAGAGTTTCCATTTGCGAATCTTAAGGGGGCCTTCTCTAGTTACTAAACCTGAAGCAAATGAAAGGCAGAAACACAGGGGGCAAAGGGAAAAGGAAGATATTGGCTCTCATAAGCTCTTGAGAGCTGTACTCAATCAGAAATCCTTTGAGGGTGGTTTCTTTTGAGATCAAATGTGGGCACAAGAGAGAAACCTCTCCAGGAGGTAGAAATAATAAGCCTAGAAAATTCTAAAACAGGGGCAAACGTAATAGCCACTGTGGTAGAAATGGCCATACATGACTAAAATATTCTTGGCTAGAAGAAAGGGAAAGAGCAGAAGGCAAGCAGGACAGGGTCACTAATTTTGCTTGAAGAGTTACTGTTATCAGTGTGATTTTTTTTTTTTTTTTTTGAATTGCTGAACCTGGAGATTCAGTCTCTGGACACAGCTCACCTTGTCAAAGCTTGGGGTACTAAGAACCAAAGAATTTAAGAGGGAGTAGATAATAAAAACAGCTAGATAATACAAATGGCTATATTCACTAAAGCCTTACTGTGTGCCAAGCTAAGTCCTCTCTATGTATCATGTGGGATCCTCATAATAGCCTTGAGAGGCAACATTCTCCCCATTTAATAGGTGATTAAAATAAGCCTATTAGAAACTTCCCCCAAATCAAACCACTACCCGGTGGCAAACCGGGGCTTTAAACTTTGGTCTTTTGGGTTTTGAAACCCAGGCTCTTTAGCTTATATAAATTGTGATTCATTTCATGGGGCTAATCTCACTCAAATGCAAAAGCAAATTCAAGACCCTTCCTTTAGCCCCAGAGAAGCAGAGTGGCAGAGATCAAGGCACAATGGATCTACTTTTTAAAGAATTTTCTAAGAAAAGTGTTATCCTTGATGACTTTTTTCATCTCCTAAGGGTGTGGTGCCAATGCTGTGATAGTCGTATATGTGCTGAGAACCATCCCCAAAGAGGACAGCATAGGAGAGGGTTGGGGTAATCTAATTCAGAGATGTTGAAGAAGTTGGATTAATGGTAGGGAATTATAAAACCACAGAAGTAGACACTGATAATTCACAAAAGCACTTTCATCTAGAAAGGATTAAAAGAGAAGAAAATAAGGAGAGAAGTTTTTACATAAATTTCACGACTCTAAATAAAGAGATGCAATTTATTCTTATTTTAAGACAAAGTTTTCTTGGAAGATGGGAGAAGAGATCTATCTATATCAGAATAAGACTGATTCAATGAAAAGGGTTTTGTAAACTGTGCTGAAAGATTAATTTGGGGGCATGATTGCTAGCATATCTGGGGAGGAAAGGAATTTGTAGTATTAATTCTAAAAAGGTGGAACAATCTTTGGACATTTTTATATTGCTGGCATTAAAGAATTGTTGTGTAACCTTACATGAGTATACTAAATAATGTAAAAGTATTTCATGACCTTGCTCAGGGAAAAAAGTTTTCTCTATACTTCACCCCAAACCTACTAATTCAAAACCCAGAAATATATACTGTTAGTAAGTTCTTGTAAAGATTCTTAAGGAATCAATCCAGAAACAGTCCCATAACAATCATGATTAACCCTCTAAATATTAGTACCGAAGATGGCCCTGGGTATACAATGGGCTTATCTCTTTGCCATCTCTACTGACACCAGAGACAGCCATGGCCCAGATATGTCATCCTTCTCCTGGACATTTTCTATAGCCTGCACACTGGACCTCTTTCTGTCACTCTTGACCCCACAAATCTATTCTCCACTCATGAAGCCACAGTGATCTTCTAAAATGTGCAAATCAGATCATGTCACTCTGCTATTCAAAGTTCTCCAATTACTCTAAGAATAAAATTCAAATTGCTTCTATAACCTGTAAGGCCTTGCAGAATCTGACTCCTTAACTTTATCATCCCAGCACCCCTTCCGTTTGTTCGCCATGGTCATGGTCTCCCCATCTGTCCCATTCACTACTCTAACCTCAGTGCTTGGCACAGGGCCCGGCACACAAGATCTCTAAAAATAAAAATGAATGAATGAAAGAAGTACTGTCTTGATGCATGTTAACGGCTTATTGTTTCAATATCGAAAACAATCATTTTTAATGCTAAGAAAATGTGAACGCTGATCTTACTGGTTCCAAGTGGCATAAAAAAGCAGTGGCTAAGAATGAGATAAACAGCTTCATGAAGCAAAGGACAGGATTATCAAAGAAAGCAACAGCAGCACTTTGATCCTGCAACAGACTGGAAGCCTAATGTGAGGAACTTAGCAGGTGACTGCCAAATCTCACTGAGGACCTCAGAACCAATTGTAGGCTATCCTTCCACCTCCAAGAAAAAAGAAAAGAGATCAAGGGCATAATGAGTCTACTTCCTAGGGAATTTTCCAGGAGGAATGATAATCTCCCATTACTTTTTTTCATCTCTTACAGCTGGACTGGTCAGTGGGCCCACGGGGTACCCTCATCTTCTAAATGCAAAATGAAGGCTAGGTTCTAACTGAGCTTTTATAATCAAAGGGCAAAAACATTCCCATGTGTTCCAGTCCAGTGAGATTCACCAGACTAGAAAAGCCTATGATTCCGGGCAGAAGTCACCTGGAATAGGGTTTGGCTGTCTGAGTGTCCCCTCTGCCGTGATAACCACTTGGATGGGTTATTGATTTAGGAAAGCAGAAGAGAAGTGACCCCAGAAGTGAATGGCAAGAATCAGCAATATCTTCAAAAATAAAAAAGGACACTTATAGTGTGTCTATTTTACTCAGAGTTGCTCAGTCTTTAAATCTCTTTAAGTCAATAAATATTTGAGTTCCTACTGTATGCACCACACATCATGTTAAGTTCTAAATGCAGTACAAAGATGCGGTGCAGTCCCAGCCTCTGGGAGCAGAGGCGGCAGGCTGAGGTGTAAACAGGTCTAGCTGCCACAACTACCAGCGAGATCCCTGGGAATGTTTCAGTACACTGCATCCCAGTTTAGTTTAGTTCAGTTTCCCAAGACCTTCTGACTAGATCTGAAACCAAGCTTGAATTGGTAACCAAGTTATAGAGGGTAGGAAGCCTGGCAGAATGGTTATGACTTAATATTGAGGGAATCCATTTTATAGGTAACAGGAGAAATACAGGGATTAAAGGACTATAAGATGCCTGTGAGTTCCAGCATACTTCAGGTCCATAACTGATGGAGCCATTCATTAAAGGCTCTCAGGGAAGAGAGATAAAGGGAAAGTTGTACTTCAAAGTCAAGCAGGTATACCCAGGACCAGCGAATGGGATATCCCTGCCTCACAGAGGCTGCCAGGACCATGCCCCTGAGTGAATAGTCAGATACCACAACAAGGGGTAGCTCAGGCCTAGCCACACGCCAGAGTCAGTAAGCATCCACGTCTAACAGCAGACAAAGAGTATGTGAAGTAGTATGATGATAAAAATCCCAAGTGATGAAACTTTACTTAGATACCAAGTAAATATACATTATACTTAAAGGAGCTTTAAAAATGGAACACAATAAAATTTCTCCATTTATTTAGTCAAGTCTTTAAAATCTATGAAAAATTATTTCTTCTTCATTTTCATCTTCCTTTATTTTTCTGTATTACATTTGTCAAGAGTGTACTGTGTATACTTACAATTAATGCACTGGGAAGCCTTCTCCTTTGACATCATATAACAAAAACACAAAACAAATTGGTACTGGTCATATAAAAGGAAATAGCTAAATATGGAGACAAAACACTTGATACAGATTTGCTGTATCAACCATTTCAGTAAGAACTTCATCACTATGCTCTTCATGTAATAAAAACTTCATATCATTAGTAAATTTTTTAAAGGAATAGTATTTAAACATTAATAGTTTTCTTTTAAACCATGTCAGATGACAATATCTACTTAGCAAATATTACATGCCAAGTACCGTGCTACATACAGTGATTCAGACAGACTGCCCTCAAGGAGCTTACAATCTAATGAAAAGATCAGCTGTTAAACATTCATTACAAGTATGGTCACCATTTTAATATGATCATTTGCAGGAGTCAACAAACTATTACTTTCTATATATGCCATACTTACATAGTTCACATAGAAAGGAGCCAAAAATATGACTAAAAATTATACTCAATTGTTAGAGATAAGATTTTCTCAAACATTTTAAGCTACTATATGCATGATATCATTCTATGCCTAATATCATTTCAGTAGCAAGCTGAAAAATATATATATGTATGTATATATATCTCACTCTTATGTATAAGAAAAACGGATTATTTAAGAACCCATTTACTAATACAGCTTTGACTTTTGTCATGATAGAACTATTTCATTAAGTAAATCAGAAGCACAAAGCAATAAAATTTAATTTTATTAAGAAAAATTTCAAAAATGTACAAAAGTAAACCAAACAGTAAAATAAACCTCCATTTACCAATCATATAGCTTCAATAATTACTAACTCATAGCCAACATTGTTTAACCAATAGTCCCATCTACTTCTAAAACACCACATTTATCAGTAAATATTTCAGTATATCTCTAAAAGATAGGCTCTTTTAAAAATCATAGCCATACTACCCTCATCATTCCAGCAAATGTTCATGTGAGACTTAATAAGAAAAATGAACTATGTATTGTTTTTATGGAGATAATAATCCACAGTAATTTTAAAATCTCATTTAAAATTTACCACAATTTTATAAAAACTGACTCTTTGTCAACAAGGGCATTGAGATTCATAACTAATCATTTTCTAAAAGTCTAAAATTCCATTAGTGTCCAGTGAGAATCTGATCATTTGATTGCTTATTTGACCTTGCCTGATTTTTGCTCATTCTGTCTTGCTTAATGTTAGTCTGGGTTTAGAAAAGTCAGATTGGCTGATAAAAAGATTTATAAGTTATGCATTAAAGTATCCTGAAAGGGAAAGACACTGGCCCAGAACTGATGGCATAGATATTCGTCCCTATTAAAAAGATCTATGGTAAGTTAGATATGACTCAACCACTTCCCTTCAATTTGCTGACCAAGTTTCTTGGACTAATATTGCTTTATTTTATTGAAATTCAATATTTGGCTAATCTAAATGAAACAGAATAATTAGCCTATTCTGCATCTGTTCACTGTTTAAGTAATGAAAGTAGCAATCAAAAAGTAATCTACTAATGTAACAGTCATTGCTGTATTTAGCAATAATATTTACAAAGCATTTCTAGCACACATATGCAACTGTCCACTCACTCACTTAGATAAACAGGCAGGTACAATTTCTATTTTAAAAACGAAGAAAAGAGCAGTTAAAGCAACCCACCCAAGGGTGCATGTGAGGCTAGTGCTCTTTTCGTTACAACATTCTCAATAATGTACTTAAAATACAACTAAAGAATCTACTTGCACACTAAATTTGAGATAAGTAATTAAGTAATAAGTAAATACAATTCTTAATAAAGTAGTTGCTTCATAAACATTCAGTTAATTCTTTGGTCATATCACAAAAAAAAGATGTTTTAATCCTCTGTAAGTAAAATCTCTTCCATTATGTCAAACTTTATTTAATTTCTAAATAAAAATTTTAAATTAAAAGAGATGGTTAGTTTGAGGATTCATTCAAAAAGGATAAAAAGAAATTCATAAGAGTATGACTGAAGGCTAAATTAAATCCACCAGATCACTTACCAAAATTTGTGTGGATGCATCATGTTTATGTAAGACAACAGGAAAAAAAACATAGCAGTAGTACACACAGTTCTGAATTGTGAATCATCTAACTTTGAATGACATTTCATCACAAAGGGTGAAATGAACTTAAGTCTCGGAAGGCTAGCACACAAACAACAGTGGAAGAACTCTGAATAGCAGAAGAGCTAGTTAGTATTTCAAAAGGCATGCTAAAATTCACAAAGCAAGGGAAAAGCACCATGATAAAGGTGATTTACTTGGACTTCCAAACCAACTGTGGCTCTCTCCTCACTTATGTGATTGGGCATTCTCTGCTTCCTTCCTCATCTTCTGCCTGACACCTCTTCCTCTCCAAGACATGTGCTGTCCTCTCCCCTTTCCTGCGTTTCCATCTGTTACCTCTTCTCTCTGGTTCTTTCCCCTTTCCTTTTCCTCATGTCTCTTCTGAACCTTTTATGCCCACTGTCACACCTTTTCTAACTGGCTGGTCATAATATGAAATAAAAGCAATTAAAATATAATTATTGTACTAATTTCAAATCAGTGATATTAAACTTTTTATTTATCTCAAAAAGAAATGTAAGATTACACGAGTCTATGAAATCACTGGACTCAGATGGCCCAGGTTGCAATCTAGCTCTACATCTTACTAGCTGTGTGACCTTAAAGAAGTTACTTATCTTCCAAAAACTGTGAAAATGAGACACAAACCTAATGGGGTTCTTGTGAGCATTCCAAGAGAACTCTCATGTGCTGCGCACATACCATGCAAAGTGCTTAGTAAAGATTAGCCACTACTCAATGCATACACTTCCTTTCCTCAATTCCTTCAAGCTGGCATTCTGAACATTATTGTATAAGATTAACTTTTATTCCTATCATTATATGTGATAGACTATAAATTAGCATTTAATAATAATCTCTGTTATGATATGTCCCACCTACCTACCACCAAGCCACTAGAAATAAAAATGACAAGACATAAACTGTTCTGTTCTATACTTGTTCACCAGGCTGAAGTTATGTATCAGGGAAAAATGCAAGTTAAATGAGACTTACGGTTGGTAAAATATCAGTAACAAGTTTAACTGTACACAACAAGTTTACCTGTACTTTGTAATGTATTTTAAATTATAGATAATAAAAGGAAGTAATCCAAGTAGCTTTATTTTCTAAGGGTATATTAATTCTATTTTTAATGTTCTAAGTTGACGAATTATTTTACTCTAACAGCACTTGGATATGACAGCACCTTCTTATTGTTGTTAAAGCTTTTGAAAAACACAACAAAGTATACACACCAAAATCAGGCTTTATAATGCTCCTAAATATACAATGTCTTAGGTAATAAGTAGAATAGAAAAGTTTCTTCCTTGTGATTATGAGGAATTTAACTCATAAATACATGAGTAGATGTGATTTATAAGTATAGTATTCCATAACAACAAAGAACCACCTCCTCCCTGAGAGGTTGATGCACAACATGTAAAAAGAAAATATGCAAAAAATGAATAGAAGCAAGAGCACAACCTTCAAAAAAGTCATCTCTGTTTGTGAAAATATTTCAGATTAGGCTTCAATATTTTAACAAGAGAAAATGCTTCCCAGGATGAATAAAATCTAACCAAGGTATAAAGTCCCAACAATCTGTGTTTTAATCATAAATGAAAGCCAATAATCACCTGCTTAAAAAAAAGCGTACAAATACCCTAATGTATGAATATAGAACATTTTTTACATATTCATGTTTAACATTCTTTAAACAAGAAAACCTATCAAAAAACAAAACCTAAAATTAGGTTATACATTTTTCATCATGTCAGACAAATACATTCACAGCTCACTAAATGTTCTTTCTTACATTTCAAACAGCTTATAACACCTCATCTCCTTTAATAAGGTTCCCACAATAACTGGAAGAAAGACGGCAAGTCCATCATCCACCTCAACCTAGTCCACTTGGTCCACGCACTCAAACTTCACAAAAGAAGCCATGATAAGTGACAAGAATGTGAAGAGGGAATTTTCATTGTCAAATTTGGCAGAGGGAAAAAAAATGTTGCATAAATCTGTTTCATTTTTTAAATTAGAAGCTCAAAAAGGGCAGAGGTCATGTTGTACAATGTCAAGACACAGATTCATCTTTTCAGGAATAGGGGTCAAAGGAGATTTTTAAGTATTTTCAGAACATTCTCCAGAAGTCCAAGTTAACGTGTACCTTCACAGGGCCTGACAGATAGTAGGTGCTCAATAAACATTTATTGAATGCATGAACGAATGAAACAAATCTAGGAAAGGCAGGTACTGGAAAAACCGTATCACTGAGGAAGAAATGACAAATACACTGCAGAATTTCTACTTTTAAGAAAAAGTCAGTATTTGAGTGCCTATTTGCCAGGCACTGTGCTAGATGAGTTTTACTTACATTTATTTAAACTACATTATAAAGGTTTCCATATTTTAACCCAGAAAGAGACTTTTTGGGGACTTCTGAGCAAAAGGTAGCAGAGAAACAGACAAATTTGTGACCAGGATGCTCACTGCAGCACTATTTACAGTAATGAAAAAACAGAGACCTCCCAAATGTATTAAAATAAGATAACGGTTAGATGACGGTGTGTATTTTTGATAGGCTTCTATGTGGCCATGAAAGATCATATTTCCTTAAAACATTTAATGAAGTCAGAAAATACAGTGTAATTTAAAAAGCAGGATAGGCAATTATTAGGAGTATAAACATCATCCTATTAAGTATATACACAGAGTGAAAAAACTGAGAAGATACAATGTTAACTACCTCTTGGTAACAGGATTATATAAGTGAGATTTTAATTTTCTTTATGTTTTTCTTACTTTCCAAAGTTCCATATCAATATTTTTTATACTCTTATAGTCACAGAAAACAAATGCTAAAAAAAGGAAAAGAAAATGGGAGAAGGCTTTTTAAGATTTATTATTTTATTTTAACCTAAATAATCTTCATGTAAGTTAAGAAAAATTTAAGAAACAAAATGTAAATTTTCTTAGAATTTAGAAAAATAGAAAATAAATTATTTTAACCTATAAAATATTAAATATGAATTACTACCATACTTCTACCTGGCCTTTATTCTTCCAAAATAACTTCTGCAAACCATGCAATAAGAAGAAAATATACTATAAAACAGCATGCATCTATGTTCTCTTTGCTTGGGTTGGCCAAAAACAACAGTGCTTAAAAATCTGTTTATATATTTTCCCTACATATTGAAAAAAATGCAAAATTTAAAAAAATCATTAAAAAACATAAAGAACACTAAATAGAGTCAATTAACTAGTTTAGAACCAAAATACAAATCAGAAATTTAAAACATCAAATCACCGCTCTAACATATAACTGGATTACAAAACAAGACATACAGTTAGAACTCAGTATTAAAAGGTACTTTAAATGTACACAAATGTGAGATGCTCAGTGGAGAAATGTATTCCAGGAATTCGCAAAGCCAGCTGCTTCAGCAACACGGTGATAATGCACTTGGACTACACAACTTCTCACCTGTGTTTTGTCTGAAAACAATGATCAAATATATCCCAGGCCTCACTTGCGTGGAGCTATAAAATAGGGTCATGTTTGCTTTTAGTGACCTAATTACGGAGCTAGAATTCCCCACTAGCCTGACTGATGGAAATCAGAATCTCAAAATTTTCTCCATAGTCTTTTTTGAGATGCCCAAGGTAGTACCTCATTCCTGTCCAAATGCTCATCTGATAGTTGTCCCACAAAGTGTTGATTTGTTTCACCCTGCCTGTTTCAGTTCCTCTTTCCTCTGAGTGTGTTGCAGCAGAGTCACTCAGTAGAGCTTAAGGCTTTTCCTATCTCTCACGATGGCTCCAGAGTCATGGCGTGATCAACCGCAGTTGCCACAGCTTCTAGTCCTGCGAGTGCCAGAGCACTGCAGACAGGAAACCAATGGCCTGATTTGGCACCAAACCTCACCAGGAGCCTCCAGAGCCTTTCACTTGGTGCCCACCACCTCACAATGTCTGTCTCTCCATATACCGATTCTTCAGTTTCTGGCCATCTCCCTCCAACCATAGGAATTAAAACCAAATACCAGGGTTTGAACAAGGAATAGATGCCACACAACTTTCACCTTTCCTTACTCCCCTACCACAAACCTCTCCCTCTTCCTCATGCTTTCAAAGTGTACACATCATGCGATGGAGGTATGTGGTAGAATGTGTGCTTAGCATGCATGAGTTCCTGGGTTCAATCCCCAATACCTCCACTAACAAAATATACACATCAGAAAGTGGAAAACACTATGTGTATAAGCATGTTACATAAAAAGAAATGGGCAGACAGGTATCTCTACCACTTCGGATGGTTAAGACTTGGGTCTGAAATCACAAGGACTAGATCTGAACCACTCATTTCACCTCGCATCAGCTACATACTTAACCTCTACAAATCCTAATACTCTTATCTCAAACAATTACTGTAGTACCTACCCCCCACTGAATTGTGTGAGGACTAAAAAAGGTAATGCATGTAAAGAAATCATATAATACGAGCTCAATACAATTGCTTTCAAATGAATCAGTTAGTTTGGCAAAAGAGAGAAAAGATTTTATGTTAATCTGGGTGAAAAATAAGTTTTCAGAATTTCACAAAGAAAAAAACACTAAAGCATCAAAAGAAACATATCTTTGGTGGGGAGGGTATAGCTCAAGTGGTAGAGACCATGCTTAGCATGCACGAGGTCCTGAGTTCAATCTCTAGTACCTCCATTAGAATAAATAAATAAACCTAATTACCTCCCCTCCAAAATAATAAACAAGTAAATACCCAAGAATTCTATATCCAGCAAAAACATTCTTCAGGAATGAATAGGAAACCAAGACATTCATTCAAAGATGAAGAAAAACTTACAGAACTTGTTGCAGCAGACCTATCCTAAAAAATTTAAGTAGTAGTTCTTGAAACAGGAATGATAAAAGTAGTCGTCTTGGAACATTGGAAAGGAAGAGGAAGAGAAAAAGTAAAAATATGGATTAATATAAAAGACTTTCCTTCTCCTCATGATTTTCTAAATTATATTTGACATCACAACATTCAAGCAGGGATAGGCTGAGAAAAATTTAAAGCCAGATTCAGTCCATTCTAAATCTTCCATTCCTATTCCTTCCCTGCACAACACTGACTGGACATGCTTTATCCCTGTTACTGCTTTAAGAAAGGAGGATTTCAGTCTCTTTCCCTGCTAGGGAGGGTATGAGACAAGCCAGGAATGCAACTGACAGATATAAGACCCCTGAACAGAACTTTTAACCATGGTAAGAAAAAGTGATTAAAAGGAAAGGCTGATTCCTACTTACGGTCTGGCCAAATAACTACTAACTATACTGCTTTACTCTGTACCAACATGTTAATTTACAGAAACATATGTAATCAGCATTAAAAACAGTATCATGCATATTTTATTACAAATTAGGAGAATTCCACATTTAACTTATCCAAACAGTAACAGCTGGTTGGTCCACTATCTCTGTAAGGACACAAACTTGCATAAGAGTGCAACTTACACAGAGCACTGCACCCCTGCATTCAGAAACGCCCTCTATTCTGGCCTGGATTCATAATGCACTACCCCAGGCAAGAAGCCCTGAGAAGCAGTGCAGAGATGAGAACAACAAAACATATGTGACCCATAGTTTCTGAAACATGGTATCAGAGGTCACCTGCCCACAATTAGACATACTAACGAAATATGAGTACAGGGGAAGTCCCTCTGGAGGCCACCACACTAGGGCAAGGAAACTCCTCTTTCCTTTACCCAAAAGTAAACCTCAAAGACTAAAGAGATTGTAAAAATAGTTAGGAAAAGCTGACAACTCTCCTCTACATCTAGGAAACACATTTTTTGCATGCAAGAAAAAAGTGACCTTATTATTTTTTAAGAATTGTTACATATCCAAGAAGCCATATAAATCTCTTCAAAGGTTTTAAAAAGGTTTAAAAGCCAGGAAATTTAGATGTTTCAGCACCATTAATGCTAACCTTGGCACTGTGACTGCTACCAATCAATTTTTTCCTCTTAGAAAGAATGAATAATTTTGATGAATGCTACTGCAAATTACATACTAAAAACATAATTTTTCATATGAATGGGGCCAATGTCTTTTGGCACACTTGTCAGCATCACAATATAACTGCTAATCTTCAAATACAGTTATTAACAACTTCGGAAAATCATTTAGAAGACCAGTTCTCCTTTTTAAGGTCAATGATTACCACAGTTAATGACCAATTGGCTTTAGCCATCACTGTCCTGACCTTTGCATCATGTTTTAAACTAACAAGACAATAAATAACTATTAATACTGACCTATTTTGAAGGGTGTTTTTCAGTGACCATCTATACTCACTGAAAACAGAATTGTTTTTGTGTTTTATAAAAATCACTCAGTCACTTGCTGATTTTTGCTTGTTTCCTTGCTGTGGTTAGTGTTATTTTACCATAAAAGTAGAAATAAGGGTGGAGGGGGAGGAGACAGAAAAATCAGAGATAAACCCTATTAGCATTTTTAAAAAAATATTAGTTAAACATGTATTAGTTTAGAAGACATAAATGGTACCAAAAGGTATCAGTATTAACATACATAGGTCTATCTCAATTACATAATAACTGCCAAGTATTCTATTATGTAAAAATATAAATTATTTAATCAATCCCATACTGATAGATATTTAAGTTATCTATTGTTTTGTTGTCTATTTTGTTCTGTTATTGCAGACAGTATTTCAATGAATATCCTTGTACATATATTTTGACAAACATGCAAGCATTCCTTAGAGTGCAACTCCTGGGTGAATATGGGTTTTTTTTTTGTTTTGTTTTGTTTTTTTGATTTTGAGAGATTTTGCTACACTGTCTTCCAGAAAGACTCTACTGATTGGTATTCATTAGAGTATTTTTCTTTCATCTTTCCCACCACCAGGAATTAACACACTTATTTTCACCAACCTGCAAAAGAAGGTAAAAAAGAGCACAAGGTTGTTCTCACTTTGAGTCCTTTCATTATTAATAAGGGTGTAAATCTTCTCATCTATTTATTCAAGATGATTGCTCTCAGTTATTATTCTTTTCTTATTTAGTTAGAATGGAAAATCAAGTCTGACTCCTTTAGCGTAGAGTTTGATACATAACAGCTACTCAATAAATGCCTGATCCCTTATCAGATGAATGAATCAAACAACAGTTTAACAGAAGTCTTCCTACAGCCAAACTTTACTGTCCTGATACAATCTAATACCTAGTTTTCAAAATTCACAAGATTCCTTGACAATGAGCCCAAAAGAAGTTGGCAAAACTATAGGACAAGCAGGTTACAAACAAAAGGGTACACGAGTAAACATGTTATGTAGTTGCTTTCCCATAGCTACACTCAAAGACAATGTTCTACCCTGTTATACACGACACACATTTCTCCGTATTATATAAACCCTTCATAAAGCTAAATAATATTCCACCAATCCTATAAAGCAGGTTTTACTCTTTATATAAATAGTATATTGTATACATCTTTCTACAGTTTGCTTTTATCTTTTCATTCAACATTCTGTTGCTGAGATGTAGACATACTGATACATGTAGATCTACTCCATTAATTTAAGCACTTCCAATTCTCTAATATACAGTGACTTATCAATTATAGTATCAACTTATGTTTAAATTACTACAATGTTGCAATGAACATTCTTGCACGTCTCTGAAAACACGTATAGAAGCCTCTATAACATATGCACATGTATGTATAAATGTACTAGCACTGATACTGCTGAGTCCTCCTGCACAAGTGTTGGAGACGGTACAAAAAAAAACTCATTTCCATTATTGGTGAGAATATAAACTGACATAGGCATTTTGAAAAGCAATTTGGCCTTATTTTTAAAGTTTCTTAATCCGTGCCTATGAATTAATTTATTCCTAAAATTCCTTCCACTCTAATAATTTCATAACTAGGAGATTTTCTTGTTAGGGGATATAAAACCGGCTTAGCTGTAGACTATTCAGGGCAATGAGGCAACAATGGGAAACATGCTAATATATGACTGAACACTTGACAGGGTTAAAAAGTATCATAAGTACAAAACCAAATCAGCAAGCTTTCTGTTAAAACAGAATACCATGTTGATAACAAGTTTTAGAAAAACAGAATTCTGAGAAGAAGGTTTTTAAAACTTCTAAAATTTCTGGAACAAATGAAATTACTAAAAAAACCAGGGAAAGCATGGTAATATATTTGGTGTGGATTCCAGTAATCATTTGCTATCTGAAAGTTGGCAGTGCACATATGCCTGAGAATTTAATATCATTTAAGTATATTATACTACAGAAAGATACATGAAACATGGACTATGTCTTGCCTTAATATGAGGGTAAAAAGTTACAGCAAAAAACTCTAGGCCTTCAAGGGAGCTTCACAGATACCAAATTTCCCTGATGGTAGACAGGCAAATACTATCTCATTCACAAAGCTAGTAACAGGTACTGCTGCTGCTCTTTACATTTCTCATTGGAAAATTCTGAACTTCTCATTATGTATAGCGAATCTGGACCACCATCAGATGAATCCAGTACACCTGTACTCTCAGGAAAGATATAAGCTAATATGAAGATGCTCTGAGGCCTCTGAGTGGAGTCTCTGGATCTTCTTGAGACCTTAGTGAAAGTAGAACACTATGTCAATAAAATATTCTCAGGAAAAACATTCAAAATCGTTACTGCACTTTCAAAACAACTGTAGAAGCTAAAGTAGAAAAGAAAAGCTTTCCCAACCTGTATATGAAATTTCACTTTAAAGACAAGTCATATGAATTATAGAAAGGACATTTGACTCTAAGGAAAAAATTTTTTTTAAATCTTCACTTCTATGCCTCAGCAGGTTTTCTATCATGGTAATCCTTGTATTTAAACATGTGGAATGGTTCTTTGAAGATTGCCTTCAAATAATTCATACTTCCTAAATATATCACTTTAAATCTTTACTAATATTGCTGTATTTGTTAAAGCATAACATAAGATGCCACCTTGCCACTCAAAGCCCTCTGGATTGCAGAAGCACTATCTCACCATTTAATGGCTTCTTTAGTGTCATATGGCTTTCCCATACCACTTATAAATTCTATTCCTCTCTCTCTCTTTGTTCTTTTTACAAGATGAAATGAATGAAGTAGGTCAGGTTTTGCCACCAGCTAACGCTCATCCTCCTTGATTCTAACACCCAGCTACTGTTGAGATTAGATCCAGCAATAATTTAAGAAATAATTAGGCAAATAATTAAAAATTTGTGAAGAAGTACCTACATAAAAGTAATAATAAACATGAAATCCCTTTTCCTACAATATAGGTATCCTTAGGTAAATTCGTGTTTTGAATTCATGAAAAAAATCACTTAAGGCATGAATATGTATTATAGAATCTAGAACTTCAAATGTAAAGAACTTTCAAGGTGCATTATAATAAACTTAATGGTGAAATGGTTCTTAAATGAAAAAACTGTGCTTCCAAGAAAAAAAGAAGTAAAAAATTCAAAAAAATTTGCAACATATTTAAGTAGATTTCCTCATTTGACCTCAAATTGGCTAAATCATATATTCTCTGGTGTTTCAGAGGAGACAAGACACAATTACCAATTTCCAAAACTCTGACTATACATAGCCTTCATCTTTAATTCATACCCACCTAGAGAGAAAACTCTGTCCGCCCTTGTCTTCACTACTTAAATCACTGATGTGACTAAGTTTGATGACCCATTAAGGATTTAAAATAATCATCAAGACATCCTAAAGACATCACTTATTCCCAAGGGATGAATTGAACACTGAGAGAAAATGGCAATCATAAACGCCTCTAATTTCTCCACCATTAATTCTGTAACATTAAAGAGTGACAGATTTCCTACTTAATTGTATTCCATGGAAAGACAATATGTTAATTTGTAGAAATAATACTTAATAATTTAAGATAAGCCATAATTTCACAAAAGTACACTTTTACCCCACAGTACAATGGCAAGAATAAAGGACAAGGGACAAACCTACCCTCTACTTTCTCTTATGATAGGTGATAGGGCTGTTAGAAGTATTTCATGATGCCCCTCAGAAAATCATTCAGAAAACATGGATGGACCTAACGGGTGTCATGCTAAGTGAAATGAGTCAGACAGAAAAAGAAAAATACCACATGACTTCAAGTATATGTGGAATCTAAAAAACAAACTGAACGAACATAAAACCAGACTCATAAATACAGAGAACAAACTGATGGTTGCCAGAGGAGAGATGGGGTGAAGAAAGGGCAAAATAGGTGAAGGCAATTAAGAGGTACAAACTTCCAGTTAGAAAATAAGTAAGTCATGGGGATGTAATGTACAGCTTAGGAAATATAATAAATAATATTGTAATAATTTTATATGATGACAGATGGTAACTAGACTTAATTGTGATAATTTCATAATGTATAAAAATACTGAATCACTATGTTATACACCTGAAAGTAACATAATATTTTAAATCAATTATACTTCAATTTTAAAAAAGAAAACTATTCAGCATCAGTGCTTATGTTAATCCTAATGTTCTCCTCCTCCTCAAATTGGCTACATATGTTCTACTTGGTCACAGATTTATTGCAGCAGGGCACTGTGCAACCTGCACACTAAATATGTTGCTTTATACACACATTTATGATATTAGAAGTAATTTTGTGGGCTTTAGTGAGTGTACAAAGGACTTGCACAATGTAATGAAAAAATGTTGAGTATCACCTCTGTCAAAGAGATTATTTAATCAACGCTGAAGAAAAGTTTATATACATGTATCTCAATACTCATTTGTCATTTATTCTGACATACTGAAATATATTTTTTTCCAAAATTACAAAAAAACATTAAGACTGAAGATAATTGTGGCATAATTACTTTATAAATAAAAATAAGTTATGTTCTAGGGTCCTGAAGGCTTAACATGCAGCATATCTTAACATACATACACTCCAAAATGGATTTTAACTTTTTCATTTGGTTGTTCCTAAAACCTTTTCTTTGTATTGTTTTATAAATTCATAAATTCAGAACCCAACATGATTTTTAATATATGCTCATTAATCCCTACATTTAGGCAGACTCAAGGTAAATTCATAAAAGAGAAAGAATAGGTTTGAGGTATTTTTTTTAAGCAATTCAATAACTGACTTTTAATTCAGTAGCAAAAGGTTTTCCTGGTTGTTGGGAATATAACAGAACTAGGTTGTGTTCATCCTTAGCCTCAACCTCAAGGAATCATGAGTTTGTGTCCATGGAAAGACAGACCAGGTGCATAACCTGTTTTGGTTCCAGCTTCTAGGATGTCATTTCTAACATGTGAGACTTACCGGATTATTTCCATATTTCCATTGTTATTTTCATACATCATATTATTTTGATTTGGTTGAAAATCAGATAGTGGGGATCTTAAAATAGAAAATAATGCAATTTCTTTCCAAGGTTTTTATATGCAACACATCACTTTTTCTCTAAAGCCTCTTTCTAATAAGGCAACCTTACACAAATTACTTAGAAAAACTCACATTTAACGATGTTACCAAAAATAGATTTCAAACTTTTTATATGGTTATTGGAGAGGGGCAGAAAATAACACCTAAAACACAAAGCTGTTGTGGTGATGAAGTGAGACTCTAACGTAAATGTGCTTAGAAAAAGCGAGGCACACGATAAGCATGAAAAAAATTTTAGCCAAAACTCTGAATACAGGTTTCTCTGTTGACTCTAAAAATAGACAGCTCTCTGCCCTTAGATAAGCCACTCTAGGCCTGTTTTTTCATCTGTAAAACCTCACTCCTGGATTCCAATCCTTCCAGTTAGAAAAGTCTCTTTCTCAAAGGACCAGTCTAGCAGAAAATCTGAGAGAGCATCTGGTTCCTATCTCATATAAATATTACAAGTAACCTTTCAGTACCATTCTTTACCTCTGCCCTATCACAGGTACTCAAAAAACATCTGTTCTTATATAAGTAAGAGTAAAATTAGAAATAAAAATGGAGCTACTGATGAAGCTACTCTGTTCCTGCCTACTGGATTTCCCTATCCAGCCAAGCGTCTTCCTAGGTAAAGTCCACCCAAAAAAGTGCTAAGAAGCCATGAGAAAAGGGTCAAGATCATCAAGACTGGGAACAGATTAAGATCTAGAATGAAGCCAACTCTGCAAATCACAAATGAGGCCTAGATCACTAGGGAATAGAGCTGTATTATTAACCCAAGACTTGAGGCAAAGCTCAGAGTCAAGAAGGCTCAGGAAAGCCATCTCGCCTGGCAGGTATTTTGTACAGTCTTCCATTTAGGTTATTTGTACATATCTCATCTCCTGACTAGATCACAACTTCCTTGGAAGCAAGGATTACTGTCTAATTTACATTTACATCCCCTGCTATGCCTAGCACATTGCAGACATTAATTTAATATTATGCAAATTAATTAAGCATGATGCCTTCTAAAGAAGATCAATGCTTATTTTGACATTCAAACAAAACGTCAGCTAAGTTAAAATCAAAATATTTATCACTGGGCTAAAGTTTGTCTTTTCTTTATTTTTAGCTTTCACTTTATTAAAATTATATGTGCATCTGGCTTGAATTAGCAAATAACTTCAGAAAGTTTGTTTTTTTTAAAAATAGCAGAATCCTCTCCCCTCAACCCCCACCCTCATTTCCTCCTTCCAAGAAGTAATAAAAATTTTCAGTTCTTTCAGAGGATTGTTTTGGAATTCACTTCCATAGATCTAAATACCATGCTTTTGTTGCTATTTCTTGATTTCAAGTTTTAGGCACTATCTGTTGACTTTTCAATATGAAATAAGGATTGAGCTCTATTTCCTCCACCCAGATCCAACACACACATACAATCTTTCCTACCTAGTCATATCATAATTTTGGTTAGATTCACACTTAGTATTTATATAATTATGACTATGTAAACAATATTCAGAGCTGAGCCATGCCATCAGATATTATTACATCTCTGAGGTTAAAAAATGCCTTGGGGGTTTGTTGTGGTTGTTGTTCTGTATTTTCCTTGTTTAGTTTTCTAAGTATGTATTGTGAACTCAACAGCGAATTCGTTACCAGTGGGTATTTTTCGAAGTTTTGATGCTCTTTAAGACTGTTGCGGCACTTTGGCATTTTCAGGAATATTTAAATTATTTTTAACAGTGTTTTCAGGTATCAACCTCTTGCCTTACTGAAGAGGATTCTGTTAGGCCTGAGTCACAAATTCTGGGGCTTTATAAGGGTTACAGATATTTCAGATGTTCCAGAACTTTATACTAATCAGATATCACTTAAAACTGTTAAATCGTTTTTAAGTGGTGTGATGCAAACAGCACAAGCTATACAGACGGACAGCCCTGAACAAATTATTAACTTCTTTGAGCCTCAGTTTCCTCAACTATAAAATACTGGCTGTTGGAGTATCATAAGTTGATTTCTGATTTCTCTGCCTACTGGAATAATTTAAGAATAATTTTTAAAAACCTGGATAAAAATTGCCCATAAGCATTTATCTTATTAAGATAGGATATAGAATTAATTGAAACTTAACCAAGGCCCTAGGTGACAAAGGGAAGAATTTTTAGGGCTGGTACAGGGAATAAATAAGCTAGAGTCATTTGGGGCCCAATGGTCAGCAAGAGTAGCAAATGAAGATAATTAAGCATCATTAATAACTGAATACTTACTATTTAGCAGGAACTATCTCCTTTAATCCTCATTTTCAGCTGCTATGAGGTAATTTTGTCCACTTCACAGATGAGACACTAAGGCAGAGTGACAAATACCCTGTTCAAGTTTATAGCTATTTGTGGCAGAGCCAGGACTCAAACTTAGGTATTCTGATGCCAAAGCATGCACATTTGTGCACTCGTCATGCCTTGCTAATGCCTCCCATGAAGATTTAAACAGCAGTTTGATTAGTGAAATGATATTAAATTGTTCACAGATATATTATAATTTTCTGAAAGAAAGGCCAGTTTGTGCCTGGATTGGGGAACTGGAAACAATCCTATGAGGTTGTGTGTTTTGCCCAAGGCTGCAGAAGACACTGTGCTTGCATCCGTCTGCATCTTCTCAGACCAGTCATACCTTGACCTTGAAGACAGAGCTCACTGAGCACGCTGAAGCATGTATGGACTGAACTGTGTACCCCCCAAATTCATATGTGGAAGCCTTAATCCCCAGTGATTGTACCTGGAGATAGGGTCTTTAGGAAGTAATTAAGGTTAAATGAAATCATAAGGCTAAGGGCCCTCATGGGATAGGACTGTGGTCTTACAAGAAGAAAAAGAGACCTCTCTCTCCATCCCCCTCCCCCTCTCCCCCTCCCCCTCTTTCCCTCTCTCCCTCTCTCTTCCCACTATGCAAGGACACAGCAACAGTGGCAAGAAGAGAGCCCTCACCAGAAACTGAACTCTGCCAAACCTTGATCCTGGACTTTTTACCCTCCAGAACTATGAGATAATGAGTAATCTTTATTTAAGCCACCCAGTCTATGGCATTTTGTATGGCAGCCCAAGTGGACCAACAGAGCATGAATTTAGAAGGAATTTAATAATGTTAGCCCTCTCTTCTCCACCTTCCTATCCTTTCATATGTTGGAGGAAAAAACAAGTAGCAAAGAAGCAGTCAGTCGTTGAAAAGAGAAGTCATGTGACATTCCCACAAGAGGTACAGATTCAATCAAAAAGCACAAAACTTCTGTTTACCATTCATTAATCAGATTAAGTGGAATAGTGTAAAGAAAAAGAGTTGGAATCAGAAAACCTGGGCTCTGGGGAGGCTTGGGCCCTTATCTGCAAGATGGCATTGGCCAAGTCATTTAATCTTTCCATTTGCTTAGATATAATCAAGGAAGTCAGGATAGGTGATCTTTAACTTTTTTCTGCTAAAATGCTCTAGAATCCTATAATGTAGGTGGTAGAAAACTGGTTAACAGAAGAGTCTGCTCAGGATATATTCCTAAAGTAGTAACACATCGAGAATTTAAAAGAAATTCCAATGACACAAGTAAGATCCCAGTAACCAAGAGAAAACTGAAAATAATAAAAAAAACTGTGATATGCTATATCCAGAGCCTACACATTTCCAAGGCAGTCTATAGATCATCATGAAAGCAATTACATAATTTACATTTAAATAACAAATTTCTGTGATTTAAAAGTGGCAAGTTTCCCCCCCTCCAACAATAAGTCCTTGGCTGCTGTCAGCTATTTTCACGGCATAATTTGAATTGGAGAAAAGAAAGCACAAACAATGTTTTTTCAAGCTGTGAGAATCAAGAATTGAAGAGATTTGATCCAGGAGGGAGTTAGGTTCAAAGCAAGTATGCCAGTTTAAAGAAAATACAATACAATCTATCAAAAATGCTTGTCAATATTTAATATATGGGTTTGTGGAAATCCTTGACTTAAAAGTTTCTGAATAACAAAAACTGCAAAACTCATTTTACCATGGAAAATCAGAAGTAAGAATAGTTCTCAAAGAATTCAGAGGATTCTAATAAAAAAAAATTTTAAAAAAGATCCCCAATGTAGCTGTATTACAGCAGACATGGCCTGGAACTGAAACCGGTCCCGGGTTTACATTGTTGGCTTGCCATTCACTGGCTGTGTCCTTCTGTCCAACAAACTCGACCTCTCTGAGCCTTACAGTTTCCTCCACACAATGTTAGAAATGAATATGATTAATACATGGGAAAGGGCTTTGTAAAAATGCCGTTGCTAAAAAAATGAAAGCTTATAAGAAGTCCAAAGGCATGTTCAATTTCTCAGTGTCAAAGATATGATAATATGAGATGTAAGAATGCAAAGCAAAGCAAAATAAAAGGTAAAAAAGAATTCCCAGAGCAAATGAAGCATATAAGGATACAGAGAGTACCTTAAAAGAAAATTTTTCCAATAGCTAGTAAAACAAAAAATTAAATAGCAGAAGGCAATGGAATAAAATACCACTTTTAAATTTACCAACTTGAGACTACTAGTTTTTTAACCTAGGCTAAGATGAAACTTGCTTTGTAGTTACCTATAAGGTAGTATATTTTCCTGTTCCTATCAAGATGGTAAACTTCCTACACCACTGGCTTTCTCCACAAAAATCAATCCTGGAGAAACTATAGCTTAGTGAGGGAAGTAGTTGCAAGGAACAGAGAAAAGAGAAGAGAAGAGGAGAGGAGAGGAGAAGAGAGGAGAAGATAGGAGAAGAGGAGAGAAGAGAGGAAAAGAGGAGAGAAGAGGAGAGAGGAGAGGAGAGGAGAAGAGGAGAGGAGAGGAGAGGAGAGAAAAGAAGAGAAGAGAAGAGAAGAGAAGAGAAGAGAAGAGAAGAGAAGAGAAGAGAAGAGAAGAGAGACACAAACAACAACAAACTATGCATGTTGGAGGCAGTGTGCTGCAGCCTTGGGGGAGCAGATTGTTGGAAAACTTTCCAGTGCTACTCTTGCCTCTCCATTGAGATAAACAAAGCATACATCTTTACCGCACCATAGAAATTAGGCAGCAGAGGTCTGGGTGTTAATGTCAACAGGGTAACACGAGGCAGCTTTAAAGCTTTTGGGAGGTGAGAGTGAAACCCTTAAGTAGAGAAGAGACAATGAGTGATCAACAGGAAGTTAGTGGTGCCTGGAGTTCAAGGTCAGATTAACGACCAGAGATTGGCCTTTAGCTCTTCCCACCTCATGTTAAGAGACAGAGGGCAAGGTCCTGGGAACAAGAGAAGATCTAGAAATCTAGATGCTTAGACAACTATGAAGAACACCCACAATTAAATGAAGACACAAATCTAAGCATACATTGGCTTCTCTTTCTGATAGGTGTGACAAAAGTATGGGAGATAAGAATTGAAGGAGAGGGCAAAGCATGTCAGGCAACACCATCTCTACAAGCAGGGAGGGACAGAGTGTGTTCTCCCATACACCCAGATTTCTCCTGATTACTCCAATCAGGCCCACAAAAAGAGAGACAACTAACCAGAAATTATAACTGCTGCTGCTGTCTTGAAGCTCACCAAAGGAAACTGAATCATGTTCATGGAAATTTAAGCAAGAGGGAGTGGCCACCAGGGGGCACCAAACCACAGCCAAGACCAGGATAGATTTCCGGGCTCAGCCGAATGCCAAAAAATCTGGCTGGTAAACTACACAGATTTGCTCTAGTCATTCCATCAATAATGATATCACACATTCTTGCACTTACACAATTAGAAATTTGGGCTCCTTTTATTGTCTTTTGGAGTTTTATTTATCTGCTGAAGCAGAATTGTAAGAATTGATGTACCAATCATTTAAAATAAACATGGTATAACAAAAGCAATAAGGAGAGATGTCAGCATATGAAGCATGAATAAGAAATCACTAAAAAATAATTTTAAATATTGGTATAAAAATATAATAGCTATAATAAAAAAAATACAACAGAGGAAATACACAACAGGATGGATACAGCTACAAGGATGAATTATTGATTTAGAAAATCACACTGGAGATCTTTCCTAAAGGCAACAGGGAAGAATAAGATATAACAATATGAAAGAGAAGCCAACAGATGGAAGCAGATATGTGAACATCCAGATAACAGGAGTCTCAGGAAAAATGGTGGGGAGAGGAAAACAGAAAGAGAGACAAAGTACATCTTTGAAGGGATAATTAAAATATATGTTTCAGAACAAAGGAAAGATGAAATGTCTCAGAATGAAAGGGGTCTCTAACAGGACAGATAAGGAAAACTCTATACCATGGCACATCATGGATAAATTTTAGATTGAAAAAAGATAAAATTCTTAAAGTTTTCAGAAAGAAAGCAGATAAACTTTGGAACAACACAAGCTACAATATAGTAACATTTTAAGGTGTTGAAGAAAAGTAACTTTGACTCTAAAACTTCCTATCAAACCAAACTGTTTCTCAAAGGCAAGGGCAGAATAAAAATTACTCAGGCATACATGGGTACAGAAGGTTTGTGTCACAAAGGCCCAAACTAAAAATATTCTTAGAGTAGGTACTCAAATAAAAAAAGAGAACGAACCAGGAAGACAATGCAAAGGTACAGGATATAAGGATTACCAAGTATCTTTTTTTCTAATATCGTATCTGTTAATGTCTTACAAACTAAGTAAACTAAACACAAACTAAAACAAAGAAAGGAAAAAAAAAAAAAAAAGAATACATACAACAACTGAGAACCAAAACTCTAAACAAGAACAAGAAGCAAAGAAATAATACCAATAAGAAGCAGCTAGGAAATAAAAATAAAAATCAACAAAGTACCAAATAAAAAGCAGTATGAGAGATGAAAACAAAGGTTGATTTTCTAAGACTAAGAATATTAACAAATATTGACAAACCTTTTACCAAAGGCAGGGGAGACGCGGAGAGATGAACAGGGAAGAAAAATACAGAATGAAAAGGGAAAGTATTAAATGTTAAACAGATTTTTAAAGTGTCAAAACAAATACAGGCTTATAGTTGAAAATCAAGATAAAACTGATAAATTTCTATAAAAATGTAACTTGCCAGAATTGGCAAAAGAAGACATACAGACCTCGAATATGCTAAAGAACATGAAATAATTTGGAACAGTAGTCAAAACTTTCCTCTCAAAAAGCTCAAGGCCCACAAGCAGTTTTAATAAATTTTTAAGAAACATTAATGGCTTTATAATATAGATTGTGCATGTATTATATTATGGGAAGAGTGTGAAATTTCCCAGCTCATTTTAGAAGACTAATGAATGTAATCTTGATTCCAAAACCAGAAATTATAAGAAAAGAAAATATGGGTTTCATTTATGAATGAAATGAAAAGAAACAATAGAAACAACCTCCAAATAAAATATTAGCTAACTGAATATGTTACATTCAAAATGATAATACATAATGATGCCATGAGGTGTTTTGCAACGCAAAGATGGTTCAATATCATAGTATGATTAGCTCAATTAATGCAAGAAAAGTACATGATGTTTATTATCTACTCATAATTTTTTAAAGCTTTAACAAATTAAAAATAGAAGAGAACATCCTTAAGTTGGTATAAGCTATACAGGGGTACTGTTCCATTTGAACTTAGCTAATACCTGCTAGTGGAACTTAGTAACAAAATTAATCCAAATAAATTTTCAGTTTTCAATTTTCCTCACTATTTTAGCTCTCACTATTCACTTCCCAAAATTGATGAACCATATATAACCAACTAACTGAGATCATCTTGCTCCACTAACTAACTATCTGAATTCAGGTTATCTTGGATAGCAAAGAATACCTGTAGCAAAAATCTACATGAAACATTATATTCAATGTACAATCTTATTTTATTTACGATCAGGAACAGAAGAAAGGAGATTACTCCCATCACCACTCTTAAATACAGTTTTTGAGGTACTGGTCAAAATAAAATGGAAAAGAAAATTTGTGAAGATTGGAAAGAAAGGAGAAAAAAATCATTATTTTTAAATGATATAAATACCCACTTAGGAAAAAACAACAAATTTTTTTAAAGTTCAGAATAAGAGAGTTCAGCAAGGTTGTCAGAAAAATTAAAGGGTTCTTATCGTAGAGTCCAGAAACCCTAAATGATACATAAATTTGGATGGGAAAATAAATAACATTTTTATATTCGGTAACTTTTATTTACTTTCCCTAACCTTTATTACATTTTACTGTTACTTTCCTCTATTTAGCACTTACTTTAATAAGGAATATAGGCAACAAACCACAGTAGTTGTCAGCAATAGAAATGATAGTTGTTTCCATATTACATTAAAATTGTTGCACATCTTGACATAGCATTAACGTTCATTGCTATTTCAAAATTATGAGTTGTTAGCCAATATTATTATTTAATACATTAACATAAATCTATGTATTTTCATATATTTTTTAACATTATCCTGAGAAAGTTTCCATAGACTTCACCATATTGCTAAAGTGTCCATGATACTTAACTCTTCAAAAATCGTAATTAGGAAAAAGAAGAAATAATCTTCATTTGAACAAACTACTCAATATAGAAAGAAAATTTCAGTATTTAATGTGGAGTCTGTGTTTGTTTGAAAGAATCTCTATACTTTTTTTCAATTAACTCCTTTTTTTTTCAATTAACTAAATGGTCCCAACTAAGTAAGAAAAACAAAATGTACTCTTGTCCCACTTTGGTCTCTACATTTTAAAAGTTACCAGAAACATTCCAAAAGCTAGGTGCTCTGCCTCAAAGATAAGAAAAATAAGGAGAACCAATGATGGAACTGAAATTATATAAATGCAAAGAAAGAACAAAATAAAATGTTTGGTCAACTTTATGAATCCTTATACAAAGTAAGATAACAAGATGGTCCCTGTCTCTATGCTAGCTCTTTGTTTTAACATTTATAAGCTACAGGGATATAGATTTAAAATGAAAATTAAGTGATTTCAGTTCAAAATAAGATAAAATTTTCTTTCACTCAAGTGAATTAGGAAGTATTCAAGATTTTCATCTGGAAGTTTTTCTAAATAGATCTTCATTTGTTGAAAAAAGTTCAAAGCTGAGTGAAAGAGATGGAAACAGCTCTCTAAGCCTTGCCAATTTAGAGGGCACTGACCCATGACAGTAACTTTAGTAAGACAAATCTTAATGTGAAAGTATCAATTATAACTATCCTAATTCCAATGAAAGATGAATAAACCAGCCAATTATTCTCTGCACCCCTAGTTTACATTTTCTAATGTTATGGAACATTAGCAAACTTAAAACACTGTACAGAATTCTAACAATAGCTGAAAAATATGTTTTCAACTTTTGTTGACCCTGTCATAGGGTCAGAGCCATATTTATTTTATCCATGATCACTGGTTTGCTCTATATTTTAAAACTATTATACAAATTTATATTGTCAAGAACACAAAACTCTATTTAGAAAGTGCAACAGAATAATTCAGAATTCTGTTTTAATCAATGATTGCTCTACATTAAAAGATTTTTTTCTGTTTACATGTTTGGTCACTGATAATTTCATTGTCCCTTTATCTGCTTTGATGATATGACTAAGCTAAGGCAGCTGTTCCCTTATTTCTTGAAATTCTGATTTTTCGGTCATTATACCTAATCAGAGAAAAGAGCAACAAAAAAACTCTTTGTTCTCATCTTCTGGAAAGGAATTTCAGTTTGACATTTAAAGATATTAATACAATTCTTAAATGTAGACAATTGGACCCAATTAACCCTACTTTCCAATGATAGAGACCAAAAGCCATCATAGCCAAAACTATTTACTCCTCTCAACTACTCCCATTTATTAAATCTAGAGTATGTTCAACCCAATTTGTTGATTTAATGAACAAAATCAACACATACTAAAAAGATCCTATTTGTGAATCCCTAATGCTCAACTGTATTTTGTCAACCTCTATATCAATCATTAAGAGATAATCAATCATCGTTCTCAGGGCTCACATATACAGTAACATGCTTACTTCCACTAGGACTTATGGAACTTGTTATTATTAAATATCTTAATAATCTCTGAAAAAGAATATTTAATCATCCTAAAGTCAGGTTCTGTTTTCCTTTTTGTTTGACCAGCTTTTTTCCAAACCAGAGCACCCCAAACTTTAATGTGCATACATGTTACATCTTGTTAAAATGCAAATTCTGATTTGGTGAGTCTGAGATCATACATTTCTTTAAAAAACTTTTAAGTAATGTCTATATATTGCTGATCCTTATATTATACTCTGAGTAGCAAGATCCAAAACTGCAAGTGAGTTTAACTTCTACGGAAATGCAATATGGTTCTCTTCATATACAGAGATACTTAGTTGTCCTTTAGCTTTCTCTTACATAGGTAAACTAATTCCAATTCTTTCAAGTTTCCTAACTTGAGAATGTTATATATGAGGGAGTGTGGTAGAGCTGAGATATAGATAAATATGAGAATGTTTTCAAGATTTAAAAATACAAAACAAAATTTGCCTGAAATCTTACACTGTAGCTTTAAGTAAGGTGCAACAATTAAAGGAACTATATCACTAACTTCAATGTTTGAATACTGGGAAATAATTTTTAACAGCATTAATGATTGGGAAATACAGATTTATTACATAGCACAGTAAGCTGCAAGTAAAGTTCCCACAAAAAATTATTTTAAAAAATCATTTTTTTACTATTAATGGTATTTAACATTAAGATATTAGTGAAATTTTCTAAAGACTAGCATAATATTTCCAGGATTCTCCAATAACAAATATCATTAAAAATTATTTAGAGAATCATTAAAAATCTAGCTGACATTAGAAAACCAGTTTCCCTAAAAAAAAGAAAACTTGAATTAAGTAAAACTAATACTATTATCAATACCTTTCATATTTGACATTATATAATCTAGAAATGTTTGCATCTAGATATCCAAAGTTTTTCTAGGAAATTCTTCACAATGTTTACATCTAATCTTAATTTTTCTGGCTTGGTATGAGCTATAAGTTTGTTAGACAAAACTTGCAAACGCCACCTTGAAAAAAATTTTAAGTTTGGAAATGTATTTTCTAAAATGCTTACCCTTACTATTATTCCAAAATGTTTAGATTTACACACATAAATCTAAATGTTTGAGATTCTTTTTCTCCAGTAGACTTCTCAGGTAATATATAACAGAAAAATCTAACATTTCTGAAAGAGCTATGCACAGGATTTTCCAAACATAGCAAAGGCAATTATTTCCAAGACATACTTTAGAACACATTAATAAAATAAACCAGATTTTTTCTACTAGACTGAAAGTCAAAAAACTCCACTATGAATTGATGTAAAGCCACAAAATATTTAACTTTTACTTCATATAGAAATTAATAAATATAAGTGGTTGGAAATTCTTAATTATGTGAATCGTCAATGTTCAACATACACACTGTAAGATTCAGGCTGTTACTTAATCCTACCCCTACTAGCAGTACTGTAACCTTGGTAAAATTATTATATTTTAGTATTAATTTCCACTTCTATAAAAATAGAGAAAATTGCTGCCCTTGCTAATGATTTAGTCAATAAATCTTTTGTGCCTAGTCTGGGGCAGGCACTGTGCTAGTGAGCAAAACAACTACCTGTCACAATACTTGTAACCTAACCAAAAGACAAACGTAATATACAGGTGGATTGATAAATAAAATAAGCCCTATGAAGATGAAGTTAGATAATAAGAGGATAAAAAAAAAGACTTAGGCTGCTCTATCAGACAGGGTTAGATTAGGGAAGACCTATATGAGAAAATACTATTTGAGTGGAGACCTATCTCTAGGATGTATGAAAAACCAAAGATCATGCCCTTCTTGTTTCAAATATATTTTCTAAATTTTACTATAAAAAAGTCAACTTTTATTTATCCATTACAGTGATAAGTAGGGATGGCATAAAAACTATATGCCAAAGATAATTCCCAACTATATGCCAAAGGTAATTTGGGTTCTTAGTTTGATAACTGCTAACAAGGTGCAGAGCCAGCTAATTTAAATTGTTGTGTGCCCCAGGCATGTTTCACCCTCTGGCAGAATTAGTAATGAGACAGAAAAACTAGAGGTTTACTGGTAGGCAGCTAACAGGGGTAAACATGGGAGAGGGGAAGAATAAAGGGAAATAAAGGGTATAGATGATCGATAAACTGCTCATGAATAAATCATAAGTAAATGACATTTCTATTTTCATTTTATTCCAAAGAGGCAACAATTTTAATGGAGTGGGGTGTGTGTCTATGCACACAGGCATGTATGTGCCATGGCTTTTACACCTAACTTCACCTAGCACTTTCTCCTTTTTATTTTCAAAGTATTTTATCTCAAAGTATAACATTTAAAGGCAAATCTGTAACTATGAAATGACTCTGGTTCAACGTTATCAGAAAAGGGCCAGAACTTTAGATTATATAAACTCTCATGTTTTTCTTCTGAGATGCATCAGCCACTTGGCACAATACTTCAGTCACCGCAGAAAGCCTGATTCCTCACTCCTTCCCTGATAAACTGTTCAGTCAGAACTATGTTGAATTCACTTTTATGTATCAAACTAAAAAGTTAGAATTCAACCCCTGAAAAAAATGTCATAGAGGGAAGAAACTCACTTTCTTTAACGATATATAAACACTACTCACAAGAGGTTGATATCAATTATTCCATGTTATAACTCTATAGGTTTTTAACTTAAGGACTTTAAAATTGATGATACAAAATGACTTATCTTGTAGTGTATTCTTTCTTATACTGTTATGAAAGCCTTCAATCTTTAACATACATGACTACTGAGACCATTATCTAAAGATAATACAAGACAAGAATAATCTGAAGAATTTAATAAGAAGAATGTACAGAGAAGGGCCAACTCCATCAAACTTAGTTATATTGAACACTGATGAAGAAACATGTGAATTTCTTTTTTTTTTTATTGACTTTATTTTTTAAGAACAGTTTCAGGTTCAGAGCAAAACTGAGGGGAAGGTATTGATATTTCGCATATATTTCCTACCCCCACAAAAGTATAATAGCCTTCCCTATTATCAACCTCCCCAATCAGACTGACACATTTGTTACATCTAATGAACCTACATCGACACATCACATCACCCAAAGTCCATATTGTACATTATGGCTCACTGTTGGTATTGTAGTACATTCTGTGGGTTTGGACAATGTATAATGACATGTATCCATCACTATGGCATTATGGTGTGTCACACATAGTATTTTACTGTCCTCTGTGCTCTGCCTATTCATCCCCTTTGAATTCTTTCATTTTTATGTATTCTTCATACCAATATTAGCCCCTCATAAAGCTGGTGCACAAAAGAAGAATCTTGATTCTCTACAATGTAGCAATCTGAAGTGAGGCAAGAATATGAAAATATGGGTATTGGATCTTCTCCTCTCCCTCACTGTCCCTCTACCACCACCCAGACAAACATCTCCCAAAAAAAGAGAACCATGTATTATTCATCTTTGAATCTCCAGCACCTAAAACAATACTGTCACAAAACGGATACTCAAATAATAAAGAATGTTAACTGAAATCTTTTAGATGAGTCTTCCCCACCAAATTACTTTATGACTTTATTGCTGAAAATACCAAATAAAACTTCAGTACTGTCCTTTAATGCATGTCCCCCTACTATTACTACAAATATCAGTGTAGAGCAGTATGGCTGTAGCTCCCTCAGTAAGAGGCTAGGCAGGTACTGGGGGGGGGGGGGGGAAGCAGCAAGAGCAAACATCCAAAGCTAAATGACTTCTTCAATAACTTGGAAACTAAGTTTTCACACAGATCAAAAAACATTAGATAAGTAAACAATCCCCAGGCATCTAGAAGACACCCATGGGGAGGTAAAAGGCATACCACCACGTAGGGTTCTAAAAACAGTAGAAGCTCTTATGAATAAAAAGGGTACCTTAGACACTAAAACACTCTCAGTGTCTGCTGACATCCTACAAAGAAGGGACGGTCTCCTCTACACTCCACCCCCGAGGGGGGCTGAGAAGAGGGTGTTTGCCTAGCATATTTCCAAATGTAGCTAATTCATGCATTTAACAGTCTGTACAATGAAAAGGAGTAGAGCTTTAGATTGTTTTAAAAAAACCACATGTTTCAAAGGAAATTCATTGATTATCATCAAAAAAACAGAGGATTCATTAGGCATTAACCGAGAATAAATGCCATTTAAAAATCTACTCTCTCAGTATTAAGTTCATATAAAGGTCTATATTAACAATATTTTATTAAATAATGTCTCCCAAATCCCACTCTAATATTATCAGAAGGACACTTTTCACAGAACTAGAACAAATAATCCTAAAATTTATATGGAATCACAAAAGACCCAGAATTGCCAAAGCATTACTGAAGAAAAGGAAGGAAGCTGGAGGAATAATCCTGCCAGACTTCAGACAATATTACAGAGCTACAGTAATAAAAACAACATGGTACTGGCACAAAAACAGACATATGGATCAGTGGAACAGAATAGAGAGCCCAGAAATAAATGCACAAACTTTTGATCAATTAATCTTTGACAAAGGAGGCAAGAACATACAATGGAGTAAAGACAGTCTCTTCAGCAAATGGTGTTGGGAAAACTGGACAGCTGCATGTAAATCAATAAATATTGCTAATTATCACAGAAACGCAAGTCAAAACTACAATGAGGTATCACTTCACACCAATCAGAATGGCCATCATTCAAAAGTCCACAAACAATAAATGCTGGAGAGGCTGTGGAGAAAAGGACACCCTCCTACACTGTTGGTGGGAAAGCAGTTTTGCGCAGCCATAATGGAAAACAGTATAGAGATTCTTCAAAAGACTAAAAATAGGCTTACCATATAATCCAGCAATCCCACTCCTGGGCTTAAGGTTCCAGAGGGAACCTTAATTCAAAAAGATACATGCACCCCAGTGTTCACAGCAGCACTATTTACAATAGCCAAGACACAGGAACAACCTAAATGTCCATCAACAGATGAATGGATAAAGAAGCTGTGGTGTATTTATACAATGGGATACTACTCAGCCATAAAAAATAATAAAATAATACCATTTGCAGCAACATGGATGAACCTGGAGAATGTCATTCTAAGTAAGCCAGAAAGAGAAAGAAAAAATACCATATATCACTTACATGTGGAATTAAAAAAAAAAAAAAGACAAATGAACTTATTTACAAAACAGAAGCAGACTCACAGATGTAGAAAACAAACTTACAGTTACTGGAGGGGAAGGGGGTGGGAAGGGATAAATTGGGAGTTGGAGATTTGCAGACATGAACTACTATATATAAAACAGATAAACAACAAGTTTCTGCTGTATAGCATAGGGAACTATATTCAATATCTTGTAGTAACTTATGGTGAAAAAAGAATATGAAAATGAATATATGTATGTTCCTACATGACTGAAGCATTGTGCTGTGCACCAGAAACTGGCACAACACTGTAAACTGACTATACTTCAATATTAAATGCCTACAAAAAAGATTACATAAAAATAAAGAATAATAGATTGCTGAAACTCACCCCCAAAAGTCTGTCCTATTCTTAGTAAGCATCCTTCTCTGGCTCCCTGCCCTTTTCTCTCTCTCTACCCCTTCTCTCCCCTCACCCCCTGAGGTATACATGCAGGCATCTCCCTTCCAAATAATTACATTAAAGCAAGCACTAGAAATGATGAAGAGAAATGATTTGGTGAATAAGGACAATGTAAAAATAAGAAAGAACAGAATAGCAAGGATAGAAAATATTTAATGAAAATCAGTACCTATACCTAAAGACATCATGGTAGATGTCACAACACGTGATAGTCTCACTTTCCCTAGCGAACTTGTGAAATAAACCACTCAAATTGGAGCTGTCTTCCCTTTCTGTTAAAAGATCTATCGTCTCTATTCATCCCACAAATGTCCAAGTGACATTCATGTGTGGCAGATTCTTCTTCCCTCACTTTACACCCAGTATCTGTTTGCGATGGGGAAAAAAAAAGCTACAAGCTAAATAGGGAACATTCATTTCATCCATTCATTTATATTTATTCATCACACTTTTATCAAGCACCTTCTAAATTCTGGGCCCTAAACTCAGGCTAGAGATCACTGCTGAGGGAAGGAATGCTGAAATTAAGGAGAAGGGTTGCTCCAAATCCAAGACTTATTTCATGAAATTAGTGGGCTCTCTTAATGCTTTTTCTGTTCTTCCTCTACTATTCAGTAATCTAGTAGAAAGTAGGGGAACACACACACACACACACACACACAGAACAAAGGAGGTTAAGATAGTTGGTGAGTCCCTGACACCTGGCAAAGCCACAAGAGTTGTCTTTATGCATTAGAACACAGATTCAAACTCTGGAGAGAAAAGAAAAAATGGGAAGGTGCTACAACCCACACACTATGAAGGAGTGTATCCCTAATCCCTAATGTGAAGAAAACTATTTTTATAGCCAACTTCTTGAGAACATATTTGTGGACTGGTACCTTGTTTATGAGTTGGGGATATACCTACCAATAGATTACAAACTATAAAACAACATGCTTAGAGATACTCAGTAATAAATGCAAGGTTTCGCACCATGTATCTATTTGCGACATCTTAATATTTCATGTAGATCCTTTCACTCAGCTGGAAAAATCCTTCCAAAGTACTTAGTAAGAGAACTAGACAGCAAACATAAGTAAAAACTTTTCAGAGATCTCCAGAACAGAGATTTCTGCTCCCCACCACCACTTATTACCTATGTGACCTTGAGCAAATTAATCTGTGTCTCAGTTTCTTCACCTATAAGATGTGGCTAGTAATAGTATGGGGTCATTGTGAGAATTAAAGGATATGTTGCCATAAAATGTGGTATATAAAAAACAACCAACACGTTAGCTATGATTTTTGTAACAAATTACCCCACACTTTCCCAATAACAGGGTTTCTGATTTCCCTTAGGATAAAATCGATATTCTCTTTGTAAGAAAACTATTACATATATAACTGGTCACCCAACTGTATAAAGCCACATTATGAATAGTTATTTTTTACTCATATGTGTGTACATGTATATAAAAATAAAATAATCCATATAAAATATGACAGGAAAAGTAAGCAAAATTAACATGAAGTACTTTCTGAGTTTTAGAATTTCTGCATCTACTCTCTTTTTAAACTGAGATATAATTGACATATAACATTATATTAGTTTCAGGTATACAACATAATAATTTAATATTTGCATATACTGTGAAATGATCACAGTGAATAGAATGGTAGATTTTTTTCTCCTGTGATGAGAGCTTCTAAGATCTAATCACTTAGAAATTTTTAAATATACAATCCAGTATTGTACTATAGTCACCATGCTGTATACTACATCCCACGGCTTTTTATAACCAGAAGTTTCTACCCTTTGACCACCTTTACCCATTTCACCCACAGCCACTCCCCTCTCCCACCACAGGTAACACCAATCTGTTCTTGTATCTATGAGTTGGCTGGGTATTTTTTTAGATTCCACATATAAGTGAGATCATAAGATATTTGTCTTTCTCTGTGTGACTTCTTTCATTTAACATAGTGCCATCCATGTTGTCACAAATGGCAAGATTTCCTTATTTTTATGGCTGAATAGTCCACTGCATTTATATATAGACCATATTTTCTTTATTCATTCATCCATCCACAGACACTTGGGTTGCTGGCCATTTGTACCATTTGTATGTCTTTAGCAAAAATCTATTCAGATCCTCTACCTATCTTTTAGTTGGATTTTTAAAATACTGAGTTGTATGAGTTCTTTATATATTTTAGATATTAACCCCTTATGAGATAAAATGATTTGCAAATATTTTTTCCCATTCAATAGGGTGCCTTTTCATGTTATTGATGGTTTTCTCAGCTGTGGAGAAGCTTTTTAGTTTGACTTAGTCCCATTTGTTCATTTTTGTTTTGGTTGCCTTTGTTTTGGGTGTCAAATCCAAAAAAAAATCATTATCAAGACCAGTGTCAAGGAGCTTACTGCCTACGATTTCTCCTAGAAGTTTTATGGTTTCAGGTCATATATCCAAGTCTTTAATCCATTTTGAGTTAATTTTTGTGTATTGTGTAAGATAGGGGTACAGTTTCATTTTTTAACATGTGGCTGTTCAGTTTTCCCAACACCATTTATTCAAGTGACTGTCCTTTCCCCATTTTATATTCTTGGCTCCTTTGTCATAAATTAATTGACCATATATTATTATTTCTGGGCTCTTTAAATTCTGTTCAATAGAATTTGTGTCTGTTTTTATGCCAGTACCATATTGTTTTGACTCCTGTGGTTTGTAATATAGTTTGAAGTCAGGAAGCGTGATGCCTACAATTTTGCTCTTCTTTCTCAAGATACCTAAATTATTCAATTAAAAATAGAATTACAAATGTAGGTATTATTCTTATCCTTATGAAGGATATAAGAAAACTTAAGGAGCAGATAGGTTAAAACAACTGCTCAAGTCCACACAAGGGAAGTGACTGATTCACAATTAAAGTCCAGGTTGTGTAACCCCAAAACCGAGCTCCTCATCAGTATGAACGCTATCTCCACAAATAACCATCAACTTGTTCAGAATTTATATATGTATGCGTTTGTGTGTAATTTAATGACGTTTAGGGTTACTTATCATGAATGCTGAATGAAATGCACATGTGTACCTCACAAAGTAGATGACAAGGACACCTATTTCACCATAAACTACAATGAGAGTCCTGGTTGACTGAGGTAGTACACATGACACAAAATTCCAACAAACCATTTGGTCAAAAAAACCAAGTTAGGTGTTTTGTTGTTTTAGGCTGTGGGATGGGGTAGAGGGAATAATTTAAATCAAAACAGTTATATGAAATCATCTTAAATTTTTAAAAAAACCACAATTTTCACCTTCTAGGTGCTAGTTAGCCTTGGCCTATATAGTAAGCCTACACTGACTTACCCTTATTCTCATTGGAGTGTAAATAGTAAACCATGCGTCTCTTCTACCTTCCACTATTGCTGCTAAGGAGATCAACTGTTTTGCTCTTGACAGTAGAGGTGGGAAGAAGAATGAACTAACATCTTTGAAGCGCTACTCTGCATCAAGAACTATAAGGCTCCTACAAAGGCTGTGAGATTAATTCTCACAACTACCACATGGGCAAGGTTTATTATTCCCATTCTGCAGAAGAGACAAAGAAAACAAAGAAAGATTTATGGTTCTTGATTAGAACATCCATACAGTAAAGGACAGAGCCTAAATTTCAACCCCAAACTAACTCTAAACCCTTCTTCCTTCTCAACCAGGGATTCCAGAAGTAGCCACGGCTATGCTCACTGGCCAACATACACCCTCACTTTCTTCTCTGGGTCCAGTCTCCTAACTCAGCACTCCTTCCCATTTACTATACTAGAACGAGTGTGAATGGGGAATCCAGATAAAGGGGAATTTATACACCAAATGTACATTTTTCCCCTTCAAGATAATCAAGACAAAATAATTTGAAGAGCTGTTAAATACAAATTTTTAACACTGTATTAAAACTTGGAAAGAAAAAATAAGAAAGTAAATGGGATCCAATATAAAATTATCTTTCATATGTATTCTTTAGCCAGACACTTGAGGAAATGGATTAAATGAAATGTTTAATGAATTAGCTGGATTGTTTTCATATTTTCTAGCTTTTTAATCCTTTTTTATTTCATTAGTTCATTGTACCACAGAACTTGAGGAAGTGGACACAGAAGTTTATTTTAAATACTTGAATTGCTTTGTTAGACTACGAAAACATTGCTTTCAGAGAAGCTATCAAATGACCTTGATGATCTACACAACATTCATTACAGACTGGTAAACATTTGTGAAAATCCTTGCTGTGATGATTGATTGCTTTTTTCCCTGCTTCAGTTACCTCAAACTAAATTGCCTGTCATTAAAATGATGACTTTTGTCAATGTAGTTTCTTAATCCTTCCTCAATCCTTTCTAGCAATGACAACCTTAGAATAATATATTGTAAGTCTCTATGGATCAATAATGCTCAGTATAAAAACACTGCAATCTACCACCAAGATTTTTATCCCCATATTTATAATGATGTCTGACAAGCTAACTAACAGTAAAATTTCTTATTAAGGAAAAAAAAAGAAAAAGACACCTAACAAACAACTCAAATACAACACTATAAACAGCATATGCCAATCTAAACAAGCTAAGAATTTTGAGTGAAGCTCAATGTTAGCAAAATGCTTTTATCCTAAAGCAGTTAATGACTGAGATGTCATTTGCAGACTACTCAAGAAAAAATTATTATTCAGGTCCCTTACTTAGACATTTTGAAATGATTTATCGGAGGTTATTTACGTGAAAAGGCTTCTCTGCAATGTCAGAAACAGAAAGCTTCCACTAAAAAACCATAAAAGGTAAACCTACATGCATAGTCTGGTTAATTTTTTCCATAGTCAATTAGAAAAGACTTTTTTTTTTCATTTATCTTTATTTAGATTGTACCTTAGACATCTTTATATGGAAATTAGCTTATAATTGCACTTAAACACTACAATTTAGGTGTTTTCATTTAAGCCAAGAATTACTTAAAATAAACACCATTATACTAATGAAAACAGAGCCATGACACTGCTTTACAACTGATATTACCTCTTGTATATAAAGAGTTATATTAACTATGCCTTCTCTAAATATCCATGTGTTTCATCATTTATTTAACTCTAATAACCTGAAATCCTTGACAATACTAAACTGGTGGGAAAAAGGTTCAAGAAGCTAGCAGTTCACAATATTTTTCTTCCCAAACTATTTAAATACAGAATGAGAAGAAACAATTTATTTTTACTATTCAGCAACTTGTAAAAAAAAAAACAGATTTTATTGGATTTAGAGAATTGACTCCATATCAACGTATCACTTTACACTTTTGGAGGGGGAGATGTAAATTCCATGCATTCTTTCTCAAGAAACCATTGGAAGAATTAAAACTGAAGAAATAAAACAAAGGAAAATACAGAAACCAGGAAAAGAGATACCTAACACAGAAAAGAGAGAAAAGAAATAAAAATTGAAACAGAAGGGCTTAGGGTTCCAGGCAGAATGTTTCTAATTGAAACATTCACATATACACACACACTAATGTTATCAGCGGTCATAATGAAAAGAGTTTATAGTTCTGAAAGAATTCAGGTAAGAATTAGTAATTGGTACAAAGAAAACTAAGCAAGCGGGGGGAAGTTATTAATTCAAAAACTTCATACAAGGGAAAAAAGTGAACATAGTACATTATATAGCTGTTGGAAGTGTTCACATAATCATAATACTGTCATATAAATATACTGGAAGATGGGAAGAGAAAAGAGGGGAAAAAATGATGGGGGGGAGGAGGGAAAAGGCTAAATCATTTTCTTTCACAGTAGAAAGACATTATGTAATTAAAATTGAACAGTCAGGAAATGGTAGTATGGACAGGGGGTGGGGATTATAGTAATAAAGTAAAAAGGGGGAAACAACAAAAAGATGAAAGCAGTCATCTCTGTGGCAGAAGACTAAGGAATGGAGAAGGGAGGTACCCATTTTTCATCCTAAGCCTTTTTGACTTTATAAACTATGTACACATACTGTTTTTTGAAAAAATTTTAATTATTGAATGAAATTGAGCTACATAGATCAATGCTGACATTGAACACTTACAAAATCTCAAAAAGGACACTGGGGGGAAAAAAAGGCAAGAAAATTACAGACTGTTAGTTCACTGTTGATAACATTTACATTAAGCTTAAAAACAGGAAACCAAAACAGAGAGGAAGGGTATAGACTTTGTTCCAGACAAACTGGAACTCCTCTATTTACCAGCAATGACAACATGGACAAATGACTTACCAGCTCTTCACCTCCATTTTCTCATGTACAAAACAAGGACAATAGTATCTGATGATGTTATTTTGTGAAGTAAATGAGATAATGCAGATGAAGTGCTTGGTACTTAGTATGTTTTTTTTTTTTATAAATGTGTGTTATTATTATTGCTTTTATTTTTCTTCACTTTCCAATTTTTCTATAATGAATATGTAAATTTTAATAGAAATTTCTTCCCAAAATGTTAAAAAATCTACTGAATTTGTAAATGACATCTATTATTTGATCTATTAGTTGATAATAAAAGAACAGCTTAGCCTTAATTACGCCTGCCCTGTGCTGATCCCACACGCAAATACACAATAAATAAATATTTAAAGAATTATTGGTTTGAACAGGTGCCCCAACCTCCTCCTCTACTTTTACCAGTTACTGACCATTCAGTACTGGCTTAAGCAATGTGTAAGAAGGTATGGGAAATATAAAGATGCAAAAAACATGGTTTCTACACTCAAGTAGCTTACTATAATCAATGCAGGGAAGCAGAGAGGCAAATAAATGCAGTGTGATATGACAAGACATGGCTTTGAAGTCAGGCAGTCTGGAGTTCCAATCCTGGTACTGCCATCTTAAACTCCAAGCTCCAGTCTCCTATGTAAACACTTGGATAATAGAAATTGCCTTGCAGAGTTGCCTAATTAATAAGATAATATCCTTAAAGCAACTACCACATGACACACAGTAGATGCTCAATATTTGCTAACTCTTGGTACTACAAGAATTACTGTAGATAGCACATACCTTCAAGAAAGGGAAAATTTAGGGGAAAAGCCTCTGTATACATCTGTTACTCTGTAAAGCTTTCACAAAAGATGTAAGTAAACGATGTACAAGTTCTTAGTGAAAAAATTTACTTTCAGATAACAGAGACCAGGGATTATTTTTTGGGGAGACACTGGCATTTTAAATATTCTGTTCCAAAGATTCTAAGACTCATATTTTCATATTTTAACATCTTTGAAACAGAATGTATCCAGCAATGATCATATGTCTGTTTCATTGGCAACATTTTTTCTTAGTGGTACATTAAATAATCATGTATCTTAGATTCAGTGAAGTACAGTAGATAGGAATGAAGGAAATTCTGTAGAAAGCAGCAATACCAAAGGCACAGATAGTACTGGAATTTCCAAGCCATGAATGTTGGCATGTACAGTTCAAGTTGGCCAGCAAGCAGTTGTACATAAAGAGGAGTTAGGAAACATTCCATCAGTTTGCTTCCCTGGGTCATTACCATATTAGTTAATTAACTATTGCTTTTTGTGGCAGGATATAAATCTTGGTATGTGGTAGGGTGAATTCACCCATATAGTTCTTCGAAATTATTTGGCTCTTCTTGCCTCTTATGCTATGCTTCAATGTCAATTTTAAAATCAGACTATCTAATGCTGTAAAAAACAATACTAGTTGATTTGATCAGAATTGTATTATTGAACTTACTGGATTTATTTGGGGAGAATTTTTATTCTTATGTACACTTTCCCATTCAAAAGCACAGTACCTTCTCTCCATTTATTTAGACCTTATGTCTTTCAATAAAGTTGTGTAATTTTTTCCACAAAGGACTTGCACATCTTTTGCTGAATTTAGTCCCTGGTATTTATTGCTGGGGTTTGTTATTGCAAATAGTATTTAAATTACATTCTGTAAATTGATGCAATATTCAGTAATCTCAAGTATACATGGTAAAATGATTAACGTTAATATATTTAATCTTGCTTTTCTGTATGTTTATATGTATTATAATTTAAATTTAACAAAAATATTTCCATGATACACAGAACATTAAAGCTTCAAAAATCCAAATAAAAGATTCATAACACACATACAATTACATTTAAAACAAGTGAAGCAGAGATTTAAATTATTCTGGTAGAACACAGTATCCAAAACCCATACTCATGTATAATATTATACAATACATATAAAATGTTGGATTATTAAATATTTGACTAGTTCCATTTCTGCAACCTTGAAATAAATGATAGGTGTGTTAATGATATCAAAATTATTATTCTTGCTCACTTTAGTGATTTTATTATTGAGTCAACTCTCAGTTGCCCACACCAACAGAAACAAACATTGACACATACAGCAGAAAACTACAGTTAACCAACCCAAGTTGAACGTATACTAAAAAATAAGGCCTCTCCTAAATTTATAAGTATCCAGAACAGCTGGGTCATCATCTGCTCTCCCTTCCCTTAAGACAACTTCACTGATTACATGAGACAGCTGGTGGCAGAGAATTGGCAGTAAAATGAATCCCAGACAGTTTCCTTAAAATCCAAAATAGACTATACACAGACATTTATTTTTCCAAAATTTCTCTAAACCAGTTCTAAATTGTCCTTATTCTCATTACTTTACCCTTTTCTTAAAGAGTCATTAACAACTAAAAAATAAAATTGATGAAATGAGTTTGGAACCAGTATGCTAACTTCCAAACCTCTGTCTCTTGGGCTCCAAATCTTTAGGCATCCAATTGCCTACTTGAACATTCCTAAGCTACTGTCCTCTGACATCTTAAACATGACCTGTTTATAAGTGCAGTCCACCCCAACTCCCAAAACTATGGTCTCTTTCCAACCGTCCCTATGTCAGGGAGCAGCAGCTCAAGCTAGAACTCAAGCTGGTCTTGAGTACTCCATTCTGAATTACAACATCCAGTTAGTCAACAAGACTTGTTGGCTAACTCTACCTCAATACTCTCCCTTTTCACTCACTGCCACTGCCTTTGTCAGGCACTCATCATCTTTCCTCCACAATTGCAGTAATTTATTTAATTGGTCTTTCTACCCTCATCCTCCACAATATGACTAGAAAAATCTTCCAAAGATGTAAATAGGTACATGTTACTCTCTTGTTCAAAAAATTTTAATGCCTCACCAATGCCTAAGGGATAAAATCCAAAATTCTTAGCATAACATCCAGAGAGCTTCTATGGCCTACATTTTCAGTCAGCCTCATGGTCCATAGTCCCGTTTTCCTAGCCCTGCTCCTCAAATGCCTCCACGCCTCTTCACATAATGCTCCCTTAATCTAAAATCTCTTCTTTATTTTAATTACCACCTGGAAATATTCTTCAATTCTTTGTAAACAAAATAAAGCATTATCATCTCACAAAAACCTTCTCTAAATCCTCACAAAGACAAGCACTGCTCTACACTGTAAGTTTCCTTTGAATCATGCCTTATTACATAGCATGTACAATACTGCATTTTAATTTTCTATTAATATGTCTTTCTCTCCCTAAATAACATTTAATTGGGAAATATCCAGACTTAAAGCATGGTGTATTTATCAGACATCAAAAAATATTTGAATAAACACTGTTATGTTTCCATTAGCTACTTATTAATCTGAAAATACAGTTATCACTGATAGTTTGAAATTAAAATATTTTCTGGTAGAAGTCATTACATCTTACTATGAGGAATTTTCATTATAAAATAAAATACTATATATTAATGTGAGTATATACAAAATTGAAATATTTTACATTAATTTTAAGTGGTCTATTCATTTAAAAAAGGATTGAAGTTTTTCAAATATAAAACAAGGTGTGAAAAAGGTAAATCCAGTAACTGAAAGCTAATTTCAAATATGGATACAAGCATAATATTCCTGGAAAGTAATTCTGGAACACTTATGTTTCCTTTAAGTTTTAATGTACCCACTTGATTCTGAGCATACAACTTTGAGAGACTAATATACAACTTACTAAACAATAAAATATAACTTAAAATTATTCATATTTGAAAATATTCATACTCAAATGTTTAATTAAATCCCCCAAATAAATTATATTTACTACATGGTATATTTTATAATCATAAGATGAAACAACATATGAAAAGTAGACAAAAAGCCATTTGCAGTTAAATTATTCATCTTAAACTGCACAAATTATTTAAGAATACTATCAACAGCAAGGATCTCACTCAGAAGTACTGTATGTCAATCATTAAGAAAAATAATTTAATGCAGACACACATAATATTAAGCAGACTGTCAAATTTATACTTATTTCTAACATACGCATTCAATCACAGAAAGAAAATTATATTTTTCTGATATATGTAAATAAACATCATTTTTTCTGATACTACATATCAATGATTTTTTAAAACTTATGCAATATGTACATTCTTAACGGTACTAAATTGCAAAATATATGATTCAACCAAACCAAAGTTCAAATTTCCGTTTACTCTCTTGTCTGAAATATATACTTTTTATAATTCCAAGAAGTTGTAAGCTCCTTACAAATACTTTGCATTTACAACCTAAGCTAATATTAACACTACTGAGTGATTCTCATTCATTATGAATGTTTTTATGAATTTTTGAGGTGAACTGTCTGGATTCAGAAACACAGATCCCAATGGATGCATTTAACCTTCATCTTACCAATGCCAAATGGTGAATAAAAATCTCTAACTGAAGAAATCAGATTTAACTATAACATTATATATGTATATAAAAATATTTTCTTGACATTTCTTTTATGTATCAATCTATCCTCCCTCCAAAAACCAAAGAAAGAAAAATCAGGAAAATCTTTACTTTGAACTTGGCTGGAAGTGATGCGAAAACTCATCAAACCAACAGGGATGGAAGAAAGTAAAAAAACAAAAATAAAACATTAAATCTAAGACATTGTCAGTCACAAATAAGTCTATTTCTGCCATAAGCCTTGTGATAGGATGACTTACTTCAAACATCCCACAGTTGTCCTTTAAAACCTTCTACTGATGTTATTACATTCAGCCTATCTTTAAAAAAAAAAAAAAAAGGCTATGCTAGGTCTTTATTTTTTAAATTTAGAAGTCTACCTAAAAAGATCAGGTGCCTTTCTTATTTTATTTCCTTAACAATATTTTTCTGTATTTCCAAAAAACATTTTGGTTCATAGTTATTTAGAATGATCTTACTATAATATAGCAACAACTCTAATAAAACATTAAATAGTTTTTATATACATGTGCATTTTTTTAAGTCTTAAGGATAAGCTTACAAAAAACAGTTCAGTTCTCAGTCACTAATCTTTTAAACAAAATGGTTTTCAGATATTCAAGAAGAGGTTTCAAATTAGTTTTAAAATGTGATATTTTACTGCAAAAAAAAATGATCTTTAAGAACTATGGTTCAAATTTGTATACTTTCCCAAATTCTGAAATACAGTATTAGTTAACTGACTTCTCTAACTTTTAAAATAAAAAGTGTTAACATTTAATGAGCATTTACTACGTACCAGGCACTGTTCTAAATTCTAAGTACATTGCATATATAAACAAATTTAGGGGCTGAGCAATTAAGTAAATTGCTCCAGGAGACAAAGTAGAAGAGCCTGAGATCAGAACCCAGGCAGTTTTACTCCAGAGCCAATACTACTCTTTACTATAAGTTTATAGCCTCTCTGTGCCAAGGACTATGCTTGCAACTTGGAATTCAAAGTTCACACAAACAAAACACACAGTCACTGTTTTCAAAGAATTCTTAACTATTTATACATATATAAACCAACAATCCTTCTCATGATAAGCGACCTCCCAGTAACATGATCCAATTGCTAGTAAAACTCAAATCAGTATAACACAATTTTTAAGAGACTCTTCACAAAGGAGATGACATTTGGTTTCAAAGGGTGGGAATGGGAAGGGAAAAAAAAATCTAGAAAGGTATATTAGAAATAGACTCTAAGGCCCCAGGGAATGCTGTCCTAAGGAATTTAAATTTGACCATGTAGGCAATTGAGAGGGAAAGAAACACTGTCCAGCCAAATGTTTTAGAAAAAAAAAAAAAACTGAATAACTTTTCAGTGCAACTGAAGATAGGTGGAACAAAAAAGAGACTGGAGGCAATAACATTAGTTAGGAAGCTACTAGAATAGTCAAAAAGATGAGGAAGATTCAAGTAGGGCAGCAGTATGGAGAGAAGAAAGAACAAACAGCCATTTTCAAAGTTCAGAGACTGAATTTGATGGGAAAGATGAGAGAGGACTGAGTCTGAAGATTCTAGCTTGAGAGACTAACAAGTGATAACATTATGGATACAGAAAAAAGCAACAGGAGGTGAGGGGAATTGGGATATGATTCATGATTTGAAACAATGTAGTTGACACTCCAAGTCTTAATTTTTATACTAAAAAAAAAATCAACTACTTACTTTTATGATACATAAAATACCAATGTAAATTTCTTAAACTTGTTTCTTTTCACCTTATTTACACTATTTTCTTACTAACAATACATCTAATGCTAAGCATGGAATAATTTCTTCTTAGAAAGTATGACCTAAAATAAAAAGATCAACTTCCCTAAAACCCAAGAGCATTGATTTATTTATGGTATATTATTAATGTATGAGGGTTAAGACTTTGATACAGCTGTAGCACTCACTTTGATGTTAGTAGTAGTAGAAGTATCTTAGCTATCTTCTATACCTAGTTTTAATAAAAATATCTTTTTAATATCTGAGTATCGAATGTCATTTCAGACATTATTTGCTTCGCTCTGAGTAATAGTTTATTAATTTTTAATATAGATTAAATATTTTAAATTATTAATTTATTTAATTAATGCCTACTTGAGTTATAAGTATCCATTTCAAATGAAACAAAACATTCAACAGTCTAAAATTATAAAATATATGTAACTATAATACAAAATAGTAATTGGTATTTTTACCACAAGAATTCACTGCTGCTTTTTTACTTCAAATTGTTATTAAATAAGAGAAACAAATAAAGAAATCATTTTCTTAAAAATTAAATCTACATTCAGTAAGACATAGGTAATAACATAGAAGTCACCTAACTGTTCCTCATTTTGATAGTTTCCACGTGAGACAAAAAAAAACTTCTACTTTAATAAATTCATAAATAAACCCAGGGTTAAGACCATTCACTTACTTAAAAGGATAAGTTATAATTCAGTAGCAAAGAGCAAAGTTAAGAAAATTTAAATAGTAAAGATGGTAAAGGTGAATCATTTTATAATCTATAATAATCAAGGCATTCTGGTGAATTTCACAAAGTATAGTTTTTAGACATGAATCCATTCTGTGACAGAATTATATAAGATCTCAGTAGTTAAGGACAATCATTTAACAACAAATTTTTTTTTGCTGAATTCACAAATTAAAATACATTTGTTTGACCAACAGGTGGTGCTCAATCTCCATTTATAAAGAAAATAAACATTTCTTCAAAGCATTTCCAGTACAATGAAATCATTTTCAAATTTGCGGCAATTTTAAAAACTCAAACATCAGAAACTGCAATGTATAAACATGATTTTAACTGTTTCTACAGCGCAGAGGAAAATTTATTGGTTACCTGCAGAAGAATTTTAAGACTGATACTGCGGAAGAATTTTAAGACTGATACATTTGTTCATAGATTTTGCTAAAAGTTTTTAAAATGTTGCTGAAACATTTCTTTTAAAAATTAACATTGCAAAATGTTAAAAACAACACAGAAGTAAACTTTTAAAAACTATCACAGTGTTCATTATAAATTAAGAAATAACTAAAGTCATTTTATACCAGCTTAACTCATACTTTAGAATTCCTACTAAGTATTTAATACTTTGCTAGAAAGATAGTTTTAAAATCTAACATAAAATAAGATACTTGGGTAAACCACACTCAGCCTATTTTTGAAAATTCAGGTTTCAATATGACATTATATTCTTTACTTGTAAAGACAGTTTAAGATTCAATCGTCTAGCTGAATTCTAAATGTAAGCTATTCTCACTAAAAGCAATGCTGGTACTTCTTATCTGAACAATTTGAAACAATTTCACTCCTGTATTTCCACAAATATCCAAGTAGGGCTTATATTATACAATTTTAATTTATCTGTTACATGACTAAATTTTTTTTCTTAGGGGAGAAACACACAGTACTATAGAAATTGTGCAAAATATAGCATTATATGATAGAAAATGCCCCAAGACAATAATTTATAGTCTGTTCAAGTTATAGTCTTCTTGCTACTTAATGTGAAGATAAAAAAGGTATACTATAGTATTTCGTTTCTAAATGCCAAAAAAAAAAAAAGGACAGAAGACACTAAAAAAAAAGCCTTTTGTTTAAAATCTGTGCATAGAAAAAGGTATTGCTACTCTACCAGTCAAAGGGAGAGCAATAAAGCAGGATAGAGACAGATTTAAACTAAAATCTAAATAAAACAATTTCAACGGGCTTACAGCTTTACTGGAAACAGCTAAAGCGTTAAGTTCTGCTTTACAAAAATTAAATCCCACTGATTACCAACTCAATAATGTTAAGAAGAAATCAACTCAAATTTAGTCTGTGATATGGGAAACAATGTTGTAATTGTAGAAACTATAAATGAATTTTAAAAAATAGAAATGCTCTAAATCAACACAAAATGCAATGTTCCTTGATAACATACTATCTTCTTCATACTGAATTTTAAAGTATCAGAAGTCTTATTCCCAATTCATTCTATTTAATTTTTAATTCATCTTTGTTTATTCACTGTTAATAACCATTAATTTAAAATCTAATTTAGTTCTTATATTTCTTCAAAATGAAACAAAAAATTTAAAACTTAAAAATATATATATATATATATATATATATATTCTTGCAGTTTATAAAATGAGTCTTCCATATCCACACTGAAATCCTGGCTTATTGGCCTAAATAATATTTAAAATTAACCTTCAGTTTTATATAGTTCCAATATTTCATTAAAATACAATATAGCACATTTTCCTTTGTGACTTAACTGCCAATATTGAAATCTAACTTTAATATGAGTAGATATCTGAAATAGTAGTCCCAAATACATGTTGCTGTTCTAAAGCAGTCTGATTTATAACAGTTCTTAAAATTCTTTAATATTGTTAAAGTCACAGAGACAAGATTCTACCAAACCTTTGTTTTTTCTTTTAAACTGATGGCAGAGTTGGTTGTAACTTTATGACATACAGAATAAATTCTCAATTTGCAGCTAGGTAGTTTAAAGCTTCTTAAGCAAATCCCTCTCTTCTATTTTCTCTGTAAATACAAGGTTCTTGCACACCCCACCCAACCCTAGGATACCATCAGAATGTATTTTGTGCATACACAGAGAAGTTTCAAATTGTTTTTTCATATCTACACAAGCAGGTTTACATAACAGAAATACATACTAGAAAACAAAGACATATTTAATTTTTAGAGGTAGAAAAATGTTTCAAGTCACAACGCAAATGTTATTGAAAAAGGAAAAAAAAAACAGCAGGTAGGCTCATTTCTACATAATCCTTCCTTTTTAGATAAAGATAAATATTTCCTACAGGAAACTCACTGGCTTTTACTTTTCAATAAATAGCTAAAATGAGTATCTATACTTTGAAATGCAAAAATATATAAAAATTAAAATTAAAAAAAAAAAAAAACAAGGCCAGTCTGCCCCTGTTCATGACTGGCTGCTTGTCCAATGAGACCTGGGTCCCTAGGTATGTAATCCGCTCTGCAGGAGCTGATTGAAGCAGTGCATGTGAAATTCGGAAGGATCCAGGAGGAACTAAATAGCGTGGAACACAATAACACGATAAAATGTCAGTCGAGAATCTGAAAAAAAAGGTAGATGTCATGGAAAAAAATCATTAGATATTTCTTCCTAGAACATCTGAAATGATGGGTAAATGAACGAAAATGTTCAAATTTACGCCCTTCACTTAAAAGTCTCAGAAAATGAATTTCTTAATGCTCAAAAGAAATGTGTTCATTCTCACAGACAATTCTGATTAGTTTTGAGTTTATATAATCTATAATTTTTAAAACCAGAAATAGATGGTCACGTATCAGTGTGTCACATAAAATCTTTAAAATGTATTTTAAAGGAATCACTGGTTCCGCTAATGATTAGATTAAATGATTTATTATTTATTATCTCTAACACAAAAAAATTTTAAGGACTTAACTAAAATAATTTTCAAAAGTTTCATTCAGTTGATACTAAAGAATTCCTTCTACTTGATTTAAAAAATTACAGCAGGGAGGAAAACATATTCAGATCTAAAATGAAGGATGATTTATACAGAGACACTCTTTCTACACTTGTTCAGTGGCCCAGTTTAAAGACAAATATATTCATGATTTTGTTTTCATGTACAATTATGGGATTGTACAATAAATGCTTCCAAAAAGAAAGATAATGGTTTTAATTAAATATGTGGACCAAATGATCTATTGTACTATAGAGCAGTTGTTAAAAATTAATACCTATAAAAGGGCTGTTTCTTTTATATTGATTATCTCCATATGGTGTTTTTTTTCTGTAAAGTATGTTTAACAATGCTCTATACTCAGAAGAGATGTATTCATTCTATGGAGCTCTGTCTAGTTTTATTTTGCTATGGTAGCAAGTTGAGAAAACCTAGAAGGCAACTCCTAGACCTAAAAAGTCATTCATTAGTATAAAATAACTCACTGTACTTATTTACACAAAAAAAAGGCAACAAAGAGAAAGAAAAAAATAAAGATATATATTTCTGCCTACATTTTTATTATCTAGAATTTTTATAATGAGCATCTATATGGAATTGCTTTACATACATAAGAGTAAAGTTCCCCTAGTTCCCCAAAATTGATGACTCAAAATGATTTACAACTAAGGATCAGTTAGTAAAATAAAATGAATATTTTTTTTGGTGAGGCTTCTAGGAAATATTTTTTTTTATTGAAGCATGGTTGATTTACAATGTTGTGACAGTCTCTGGTGTACAGCACAGCACAGTGAATCAGTCATATATATGTATGACTGATATATATATATCACATATATATATTCATTATATATATAATGAATATTAAAGAGTATGTATTTCAATATGTTTATAGTTGAAAGTAACAGCTTACAATATGATCTGTAACTAGATTATAGAGAGTAAAATGTAGTAAAGTATACATATACATGAACATAATAAAAATTATCAGATCTATTAAAGTTTTTTTCTATTAAATGAAATTGATTCATTGAATAACCACTATAGCATTTTAACTGTAGCATTTTACTGCACTTTTGTCTACTGATTTTAAGAAAAGGTACAGATAAAACTCAGGGATCTCTGAATTCTGTTATTTCCACTACTTATTAATTCTGTGAACTTTGGCTTTAATTTGTTGCTCAGTTTTCTATTACCCAGTTTTAAAAAGGGGGGCACATAATTATATAGATGAATTAAGTAATAAAAGTCTAAAATGAGTTTAACAGCTTTGAAAATGCATATTAATAAAGGAAATTTTAAGAACAAAACAAGTCATCTTTTCACGGAGAACTGTTGGCATCATTTGAATTGTAAAACAATTTTAAACCAGCAACTTTCCTAAATTTCTTTTAGCACACAATTACTACAGCTTGTTTATACTGCAAAATTGTTACATCCTTCTTGTGCAGCACTTTAAGTTATATTTCTAACGGGCAGAAATTTAAATACTACGTTAACTACTATGTGAACACAATGAAAATTAATTGTAGTAAGTTTTGTAGTTTTGTTTTTATTTTCATTACCATAGATATAGCCCTAAGTGAAAAAAAAACACTGGAGAAATAACACTTACTCTTGCATCAACTGTAAATAACAAACTTCATTATTCCTGGAAAATGCGTATCAGTAATCAGTATAAACGGAATAGGTTAATTATTTACTAAGATACATTTTTTTTCTATTTAGGAGAACCATAAAAAATTTGGAATCCGAAAACACATCAATTCTAAGAATGGTAATTTCTATGGATCTATAAGTATCTGTCATTATTTTTAATTCTGCTAATAACAAAATTCAAGTGTTTCTCATTCTTAATGGGAGATATAACTGCTGATATAACAGGATAACTAATTATAAGAATATCTCCTACTAGGACAGGCAATCCAATCATTTCTCAGGTCATGATTGGAATATGACATTTCTCTGAGCCAACCCATCATAAGTATTTCTGAAAAATATGCTACAAATGTGTCCAATCAATAAAGCAGTTGGTCAAGACTAATTTAGCTGAAATACAGATGTCATCAGTGTAACTAAACTGTCACATCCTAGGAAAAACAAAAGGTTACACTAAAATAGAAACAAAGATAGTAGAATGATTATCCCTATATGAATATAAAGTCATCAATAGCCCAAAATACTTCCATGAATAAATCAATACATTGTAACTGAAGAGTAATTTCTCTCAAAAGATGGTTGGAGGATCCACTTTTGGTTTAAGGAATAACCATTTCAAACAAAATTCCAAAAATTAAAGTTAGAAATACTGCTTCCAGACTTCACTAAGTCTTAGAAGCCTCCCTAAATGAGTCTTTAGCCTGAGGAAATAATCACTTTCAAATTAACCCTTTTAGAAAAGTGAATTAGCTTATCATTGCCTAGGCCTGAGAGAAGCCTTGAAAAATTAAGATACTTACAAAACATAATGTCTACATATAAAGTCTGAAAAATTTCTCCTAACCAAACAACTATAATTAAGATAATAATTTTCCTCTTCAAACCCTGAAATTTAATTGAACCATTTAAGAAATACATTAAGTATTTTAATTGAAATGTTTTACTACATTTAAGTAATACTTTAAGGAATAGGATGTTTGTATTTTGTAGGCTAGTTTAATACAAAATGTTTTCTCAGACATTGACATGTACCCCTTAAATACACATTAATAGTTTTTTCTATAATGTAATCTATGGAATTCACATATAGATGTACTTCATTTTTAAGAAAAACCTATGGTGAGAGACAAATCAGTGATAATTCATAGTTTAAAATATTTTTAATTTTATTTTTTTAAAAAACCACAGAATTTCTTTAGGCCAAAAAATGTCACAACTGAATTAACTTTTCTTTTAAAAAAAGTGATTTGCATTCACTTTTTAAAATAGAGTACCTAACACATAAAGCTGCAAATACTACCTACCCCTGTAGGAAAATAGATGTGTATGAAATTGTACAACATTACCATTACGTTCAAGTCCATGGTTCAGAGCCAGCTAGTGTTAGCAATAACACAAAATGTTGACGTCTTTATATAAACACTCTTCCAAGGGCTTAGAAAGATGATGAGATTCTCTCGTATTCAAGAAATGCTTCAAAATACAGTCCCTTTACTAACTGTGGTCTCTATGCTACCTGGTATAGGACTCAAATTTAACAGCCATACACTGGACCATAACACATGGCTAAAAACAGACAGCAAAATGACTACCATTAGATGAGCCACCTAGAACACACTTCTAGTACCAGCTCAATTCCATTTGACCAGATCACTTCCCCCAAACACACACACACACATATACACACACACTCCCTAAAACTACCTATTCTTTTTTTTTTTTTTCATATTTTGGTCTTCTAACTTAAGACTAAATACAAAGAAAAGTCAAATTGCTTTATTTCGCTCTGAATTTACAACAGATAAGTTTGCTCAACATAAAATATATGCATTCTGAAAACTGTTTAAATTTTACTTCAACTAAGGACTTCTCCCATCTAAATAAAGAATGTCAAAACTGAAGTAGTTTAACCACAAAAGCAGCTTTTAAAGTTTGGTTCAAGGATTCTTACTCAGGACCTGCTCAGGGTATCTGCGAGGTCAAAACTACTTTAATAATAATACTAACACATTAATTGGTTTTTCCACTCTCGTTCTCTAAATATACATTGAACTTTCTCAGAAACTGTATGACCTATGTTGACATCATCACTCTGAGGAATAATGGAATATATGCCTGTACTTTCAAAACATCTCATTTTTAATTTCAAATGCAAAAACATATCAATAGATATAACAACATAAACAAAAGTTCCTTTGTGTCCTGAATAATTCTTAAGAGTTTAAGTTAACAAGAGGTCCATAAACCAAAGAGACTGAGAACGACTGAAAAGAGGAAATTTGGTCCCCACAAATACTGCTTTTAATGAAGGGGAAAGCATATATTATGTTCCTTCCTTTTTCTCCTTCTTAGCCCCAAGGCATGTATCTCCTCCATTCCTTTTAATTTTACTATAGTTTTAAACCCCAAATAATCTATTATGAACACTAAATACTTTCAATACAGTTGTCTTAAGTAAATATAAAATATCCAGAACTTCCATGCATTATATATATCTACTACTTTATGCTTCTTGTGTTTTTTAAGTACCAGTATTCAAGGAAAACTTTTTTGTCTTAAACTGAATTATTGATTTTACTTTAGTAACCATATTTCAATAGTGTTATCTATTTTTATTTCATTATAACTTTCAGCAGTTCAACCTAATAGGTTAAGTTAACATTTATGAGCTAACCTAAGAACATAATTACCACTTATAACTGTTTTCATGAGAAATCATTTCTAGATTCCAATCAAATTCATAAATAAACCTATGGAATACAATCAGTTTTCAGTAAAGAGTTCCTCTAAATAACTGAAACTAAGCTAGCAGTAAACACAAATATACACATTGTTTTAATTTTGCCCTTTGGGTTGCCAAGAACAAAAAACAATTAAAATGAACTTCAGAGAAAGGAAATCTCTTACAAGAATGAAAAGACCTAGGCACCAAGAGAGCTCTTCAACTCCCTCTCTCTCGGTGTTGTTTCTACCTCTCACACTCAATTTCTTTTCTGTTACCTGACATCTCAGCCTTATAAATACTCAGTAAAAAACCATTTCCCTCTCCCTTGGGGAGGAGGTGAGATCTCTTCCTGATCTTTCTTTACAATAAAACTTTTCCATTTGAAATTGATTCTCTACTGTATATCTATAATAAAACTTTTCTATTAAGGAACTGATTCATTTTTTTCAGTTTCTAATTTCCAGGAGAAAACTTTGATTAGTTCTTGGGAAAGGGAAACCTTCTAAGCTTCAATTTCCTCAACTAAAAAAAAGGGGAGATGATAATACCTATCTCTCAAAGCTGTCATAAATCAACAAGTCTTAAAAGATGAGCCTGGTGGAAAAGAGGGGAAAGAGAATTTTGAGCAGGAAGAAGTGAGTGTGAATGGCATATTGAGAAAACCACATGTGGATTCAGCTAAGGCGGAATAGGTTTGTAAGGACATACTAGGAATGAGGCTTGCTAAGCAAAAAGCCAAGAGGGGTACTGCCAACCATTCTACCCAATATATATAAGAGGAAAAACTATTCAATGATTTTGCCCAAGAATGAGAACACAGAAGAAAAACAGATTGAGAAAAAAGGGTAGGTAAGATTATGAGCTCAGGCCAACTGAGTTTTGGCATGCTCAATTTGAACTGAAAATGAAGGTTTATAAAGAGAATAAGACTAAGAGAATTATTCAGCAGTCTCAGTATAAAAGGAATAGGTGAAGTCTGAACTCAAGCAGCTCTTAAATGGTCTTTTCCCAACTGTTCTGACCAATCTCCACAGAAACATCCATGTTTACCTATCCAGATCTAAAACTAATGTTTCTTAAAATAATACTGACTTTTACTATGTAAGCATCTGATTGATTCCATTCCTATAAGAAAAACTGTCAAGATAGGTCCAATAAATTTATATCAAAACCCACTATTGGAGGCTTTACTGACAGAATAATACTGATTTAAGGTACTACTGTAGTAGTCAGAGCAGACTCCTATACCCAAGAGTCATTGCATTTGGATTTTTAAGTCTTATCCATAATTGTTTATGTATATAGAGGAATACACGGATCTGTGTTTTTTTTTTAAGAGGATCTTTTTCTTTGAGGGTAAATTTTTATCTATTTTCATGAAAAAATATATATTTGTTATTGTTATTATTCTGTGAGCATTTAAATATTAAGAGAAAATGCACTTCCCAGTGCCTCAAGTAGACCTGAAGATTTTATTTGTGATGCTGTGATGAATGAGAAAGAAACTCTGGTAGTTGTGTCTTTCACATAATACTAAAGGATGTAGGTCTCTAAGAGGATTTTTTACTGTTTTTAGGTCTAAAACATTAGGTTCAACAATTTGCTATAATAGAGGTAGTAGAGAGCAGTGGTTAGAAACGTGGATTTTGATGTTATATTGCCCAGATTCTAACCTTGACTCTAACCTTGACTAGCTGTCATCTCTCTGTGCTTCAAGTTTCCTCATCTGAAAAATGGAGATAATAGTACTTATTTCATAGGGATAATGTGAGAATTAGAGTTAAAATATGTATATAGTGCTTCACAGTGTTGGATTCAAATGTTAAATATTATTATTATTTATCTTTGAACAAGTTATCCAACCAGACTCTTCTTTTAAGTGAAGGGGTTTCCACTGTCTGGTTTGTCAAGTATTTTATCATTCTGAGTACAGGGAATAAAGCTGTCATTTTTCCATCATGGTGTCCACAGACTGAGTATAGTTTTAAGGTCTTATATTAAAAAAAGAACTTGAATCTTCATAGTCTCTGTCTTCTCTAATTATCACTCATTAGTATACAAAAATTCCAAAATACCAACACTATTAACTGCCCCATACTATTAAATGTATTAATTCACTTTAATGATTATGCCTTCCTCAACACCTGTCATTTTTTGGTACTTATACTTTCTCTTTTTGGTGGCATGCAATGTTTTTAAGTATCCATCATGAAACCCAAAAAGTAATAGTCTGCAAACACTGACCATCAGGTCAAGTACCCCATACCTTTCAATTACCCTTGCATGTATCACCATATATAGCACAGTAATGTTACTGACAGTTATAGTGATGATCTCCAGCCACCAAGAAAAGGCTAATCATCTTAATATATTCTCTTTAACATGATATTTTAGAAAGACTGCCTTTTAAAAAAAGGTTTAAATTGAAATGAGTAACCTTTAGTTATCTAGTCTAAGGTGCTAACTCTTTTGCAATGCAAGTAAAATCCTGTTTTATTATATACCATATCAACCTCTGATTCTGTTTAACATATGTATTTCTATTTGCTGATAGATGATCCTTGCATGAAGGTACTTGGCTGATATGTTGACAATAAGTTCTATTGGACAAAATATTGTGTATAACAAAATCACCTTTAATCTCGGCCCATGGAGGCATCTTCATTGTAATAAAAGTTGCTTCTATTGAGATATGTTGTTATAAAATCTCAAAGAATAAAGAAAAGGCTGACCGTCACAGTTTTCTAAGTATCTCCAGTTTGCTTTGAGTTTTGTCTATGTATGTATGTGGTTTACAATAGAACTATTTCATTTAAGTAGTGTGTTATGGGAGGCAGTAATAAAATATGATTTCTTAAATATCAGATGATCAATGAATACTGCCTTACAAATTCATGTTCTCAGTTCTGTTTTTTCCTATAAACTGACAGAAACACTAGTTTGTTTGTCCCATTTTTACCCCATCTACCTAAGGAAATTCCTTCTACTGCTGTTTCTATCTAGCTTTTCTTTTTAAAAATTTTATCAAACAAAATTAAGGAATGAGAAAGAATATTTTATATTATTAGTAAAAATAACAATGATAGTTGTAGTAAGAATAATAGCAGCAGGAAAAGCAATAATAACAACAACAAATAATGGTGGTTTTCATTTTTTGAGTGCCTAGAATGTATAGGCACTGTGCTAAGCATATTATGTAGATTATCTCATTGCAACAATCCTATGAGGAAAATATTACTACCATTTTATGGTTTAGAAACCCTGTGGTTCAGAGAGGTTAAACAGTTTGCTCAAGATCATATGGCTAGTAAGTGGTGGAACAGAAATTTAAGTCAACTTGGCCTCCTTAACACTACACACAATTCTTGACTCCTGCTAGTATATTCTGCAGTCAAAACAGGTTTTGCTTTTTGGAAATTGTGATAGAAATATTAATCTAATTTGGGGGGAATCTCTCTTGTAGATTATATGTAAGAAATTATTCTACAAAATTGCTTAACTACTCAAAGATTCTAAATGAGCAGAGTGACACCTCTCGATACTACTTAGAACAGCACTAACTTTCGCCTTCATTTCCTCCATCCTTTGCCCTGAATGGATGAGAAAACTACTTTTGCTTGAAAAGGAAATAAAGAGGTAACATTAATTTTATAAAAACATAACTGTTCATTAACTGATTTTCAGAAATTAAAAGATGGATAACAAGTTGTTTAGAAGAGACACAGGGAAATGAGCACTCAGAAATACTGTGGGTAAGAGCACAAAGTGACACAACCATTCGTCCTGAAGGGTAATCTGCCAACAGGTAGCAAATTTTAGAAACAAATTCCCTCTGGAGTCCAAAATTCCAATTTTATAATATATTCCAGGAAATATATCCAGGGATAGTTGCAGAAGTAAAAGAAAAAAGAACAAAAAACTGATAAAGCAATAGGTGATTATTTCAGGGATGTTTATAATACTGAAAAGTCAGAAACAATCTAAATATGCAATAATAAGTAATAGTTACATACAGCACAGTACATTAGTACAATGGAATACAAAGTAACTTTAAAAAATAATAGCATAGTCTGTATTTACTGACATAGAAAAATAAATCTGAGATAGTGTTGGAAAAGATAACACAAAACAATACTTAATATGAACCAAATTTTTTTGTCTGTTTTTATGGAGGGATTGAGGATTGAATCTAGGACCTCAGGCATGCTAAGCATGCACTTTATCAATGAGCTATCACCCTCCCTCCCAAGCCATTTTTATATTAAAGTAAATACATTTATAATTGACGCCTATATGCTTTATTAAGTCTGAAATAGGGCTGACCAAATTGTTAATAGTAGATTATGTAGCTGCAAGAGCTCTGAAAACACACACTTTAAAAAATACTTTTCTGTACTAAGTTCTAATCAGTATGTATTACTTTCATAATCAGAAGAAGGGGTCATTTTCATGTTTTACATCCCTTAAAAACATAAGAAATAATCCAGGTGCCTGCCAAGATGCACATGCAAAGATATTTAAATAACAAGCAAACATACTTCCCTGACGTGGAGAACTAATATTCTATCAGACTATTTCTTGTTATGGGATAATATTCAAAATATATTAATTAATGAAGCCATATATAAAATACAACTTTCCTTGGAAAATACAAATTATACTTATGTAGAAAAATATTGAGAACATTCACTCAGGTATAAACAGTGATTGCCTTTGAGTAGTAGATTATGGGTAACTTGTCATTTTTGCCATTTGTGTTTTGTGTTTTCCAAGCTTTCTTTAGTGAAGATGTATTGATTTTTTTTTAATTTAAAAAAGAAATATAAGGATTTGTCACCTCTCATGTTTATGTTTAAGATAACAAATTCTACATCTAATACTTCAAATGAAAACTATTCTATTTAGAATAAGTATTTTAGATGGCTAAAAACACTAAAAAGTTTTTCTAAAATTGGAAGTTGATCTCAAAATGCAAAGTATTAGACTATAAATTAAATATTTAAGGATTTGTAAACAGCAGGTGAATTTCCGTGCATTAAAAGCTACTTTAAAATAATTCTATTGAGTAAAATTCAAGGTCTTCCTAAGCATCAGCTGGATTTTCTGGAATAGGATTTGCTACAGAAGAACACCGTTTGACAATTGCAAGGTCTCACCAAACATTTAGTATCTCTGAGTGTACCACCTTCCTCAATAGCTGCAAAAGGACAGTGAGGTCAAGAAAAAAGCACTTAGCACATTTTCCACTTATTATGACCCTTAAATTATGGTCTACCCATTCCTTTCATACCCAAATATATCCTTATTACAAAATATAAAAGCTATTTTACTCTAAAAAAATTTTTTTAAAAACTCTCTGCTCAAAATTTAACCACTCTTTTTCCACTTAGTGATCCCATAAGGCTATCTGTGTACCAAAATGTCACATCAGAAACTGACCACTTAAACTGTGTAGCTTCAATAAATAACCTAACTGTGGTTACAATATAGATAATTTGAAATATTCTAATAAATCACATACATTTAAAAATTACTTTCCATTAGAATTTTGACATATTTTTAATTATTTCAAAAAACCAATTTAGAGATAGCTAGTCAAAAATTAATAAATTACATATGTTAGGAAATTTGTTCAATTTTATTGCAGGACCCTTCTACCACTACCACACTAGACAACCATCATTTAAGCATCATAGTGTGGGATTTATGTTTCTTTGGTTTCAAATAAAAAGCAATGTGTGACTTATAAGCATCACTTACTTACACATGTCCTACATAGCCAAAGGCTGAAAGTCCACCGATTATTTTTCTCCACTATTTGCTGCTGCCACTTGAGACTTAACCTCCTTTCTTCTCCTAGCAAAACTGTTAGCAAAAATTTCTTCAGGTAACTACAGCCACTGCCATTCTGGCTTTGAGTAAGGAACAATTCTGGACCAGCTCAACAAAAGTTAAATTTGGGACTGAAGGAAGAAAGGGAACGAGGGGAAGATAAGCAGTACTGAAATCAGTGCATTTTACCATCAGTTCCCCACGCCAGAAAAGTTTACTTACCTATCCTTTACTCATGTACTTTTTATCACTAACTCTCTTCATGCTCTTCTTAGGAATGCTCCAAGGAAGTCTGAGTGTTCTACCAAATATACACAGAAAATGACTTTCGGTTTCCAGGTTCCCCAAAATCCACCACTGATGTCTTTCCTCGGACTGAGCCCTCCCTTATCTTTTTATTTCTTTCCCAAATCCCTATCTGTATAAACTCTTAGAAAACTTTTTAAAAGATAGAAGACTTGCTCTGATGACGGGAAAAGATAAAGAAATGCTAACACTACTTTGCGTCTTAGTTGAAGTAGAAAGAAATCCTAATGACGAAAAGAATGGGTGGTAAAAGAGGCTAATAGTGAACTATGGAGAGGAAGAGAGATGAAGGCTCCATGCCAGGAAATGTTGCGTAAGCTCTAGGTATTTCCAATGCAAGAGTTCTGGTCAGACCCATTAGCTTCTAAACTAGAAAACCCATTCTTCAGACCCCCAACATCCACTCCTGTGCCCCCAGCCAGCACTTTAGAGTCACCATGGGAAGGCAGAAATGTATCCTCTGGATCTCTTAAACTAGCACTCTGAAGATGACTTTTTATAAAGGTTGGCTGGATCCATCAACATTATAGTTCATATAAAAGGCTACTATAGGCCAGATTAGGGATCTATTACATAAAACACTCCTAGAAAGAAAAAAGTGTACCTAGTTCAACTCCTAAAAAAAAAAAAACCCACAACTTTAAAAAATCAACCTTGAAACACTGCTCATTTGTAAGTCATGAACTACCTATACTTCTGTTGCAACCACAGCTAGTATAGCAACATTTCTGTGTAGAAAAACAATTTCCTTTCTTCCTATATATAAAAAAATGGATCTCCTCTTTCTAAACTTAAATATCCTGAGTAACAGATTGCCTGATTGTAGCAGTCCAAGCCATTGCTGGAAGGCAATCCACAGTAGGATAAGAGTAATTTCACACGTATCTTCTATTTAAGCAGTCACACATGTTACGACACTGTCCAAATGCCAAAGTGTGAGCAAAGAAATTAACTTTTATAAGCCTAAGTTTCAGATGAAGAGCCCCTTAAAACTTAAGGGGAAAAAAGCCTGCTATTCTAATTCTGAATCTGTTACTTCAAAAGTACAGGGTGAGTGGGTGGGGAAGCATAGGTAATGTTTTTATCCTTAAAAATACAACTATGTAAATGTTTTACTACTAAAAATACAAAGGGATGATTTTTACCACATTATTATTTCCAGACCAAGATAATTATTCTATATAACAGATTCACAAATGTATTACTTTTCAGGCCCTTCTGATTAAAATCATCCAATAATGACCATTTCTAAGCTAATGCATGGTCATTTCAGTAGCTAAAACATACTGTTTGCTAATTTCACCATAATAAGTTAATGACAGAGACTTTGAGTTCCTGCTTTTAGATCAGACCCAGGTTACTCATGAAATAAAACATGAATTCAATCAATTAAAACTCTAACTGATCATTTTTGTCATATTTTTAAATGAAAGCAAACATTTCACATATAGCCAAATCTCAGCTACTAAAGATCTGACTGCCCAATGTTCATGCTGCTTTTATTTCTCCTTCCAACTCCTACTTTCAGTTTTTCTTCACTTCTTACCCATTGCACAGACAGGAGAACTTTAAGAAATGATTATGCATAAAATTGTTAGAAAGAGGAATTCATCTATTCACTTTCTACTTGATGAATAATCCTTCCAACAATACTGATGTACATATAAGCCCTTCTATTCAGATAAGTACCTGAGATCACAATTCCTCTGGAATAAGTCCCACCTACCACTTACATTTACTTCCAGGCTTGGGCACCTAGAATGGATACATGTTCTTTGGGAGCATATATTGCAATTTGAAAACGATAGGCCGAAGTTTCTTCAAAAAGAAGAGACTTAAGGTCTTTTAATTTCAACCCTACCTTCAACCATATAGAAGTCCACCACTGTGTTAGTGAGGGAAGAATTAAAACAGAGAGACCTAACTCTGCCATTCATTTACAGCAAGCTAAAAACTGCAAAATGTACCTTTAGCAGTCATACTAAACTATTCTGCTTATTTACCTTTCAGTAAGAGTTAGATACTAGCAAAAGGATAAAACAGAGATCAGTATCAGGTTCAATGATTGTCTTCAATTACTTACAGTTACATATTATTACATGTCTATTATTTCTTTACTCATTACTAAGATAAGGGTTATTTCACTAACAGCCTCAATGATAATGAAAATAACATATTCTATAAAATATGAAAGTAAATATCATCATTTACAACTCTATATATTTTACTGATTTAATGCCTATCAGCCTTAGTCCCAAGGCATATACATAAAAATCATCTTTGAGCATTCAATTTAATAGTATTCACTTTATTTTACTTTATAACAAAAGATTTACATAGCAGAGATGTAGGAGAACCTAATTTTTTAAATCTGAAAACAAAATTCTTAGTAATATGAGCAGTTATCATCAAGAAAAATATATGCTTTCACAATCAAAATAGAGGATGATGAGAAATGTCATAGTTGGTGACAAAATGTTAAAAATTAGTGAGTCAAATTAACAGATTAGCAGATACAAACTATCATACATAAAATAGATACGCAACAAGGATTTACTGTATAGCACAGGAAATCATATTCAATATCTTCTAATAAACCTATAATGGAAAATACTCTGAAAATATATAACATATATAATAATTTCTTTGCTATACATCTGAAACTAACACAATATTGTAGATGTACTATCCTTCAACAAAAAGAATTAGTGCATCTGGGTAAAGCGTATGTTAGATACCTGTATTACTCTTGTCACATGTCTATTCTGAAATGGTTTCAAACTAAAGCAATTCAAACACCTAAAATGAAAGCAATAAATACCATATTTGAAACATTTTCTCTAATACAAACAACATTGAAAAAGCAATCAAGCAGCCTTAAATGCTAACATTTTCCCACATTCTTCAGAATATACTTTCTCCTGAAAGGTGGTTAACAGAAAAAAAAAATCTACAATTTCAAATATACTCTTAAAAATAATCATGGATTTTGCGTTGTCTGCCAATATTGGCATGGTATAATCAAGAAGTTTTTGAATTATGCTTACAAAAACTAGATTTGTAAGAGGAAAATAATTCAGTGTAAAACAGCAAATTCCTAAGATTTTCCCAAAGGTGAATTCAGAAAATTAGCATAATAAGGGAAACAATTTATAATTTAATATCCTGTTCATATGGGTGGGCACATGCTGTGCTCTGAATACTATACTGGTATTATTTACTTTAATCCTAAATTTTGTTCTTAGCCTGTATCTTCTTCCACATCACAAACTTAATTTGGATTAATTCAGTGCTCTGAAGTTAAGTGGTCTGCCTATACTACCTAGAAATTAAGCACCAAAAAAAGTAAAAATTAACATTCAGCTTCTGAAATTACTATTTATAAGAGTAATGAAATATGTTTATTTCATTTTGTTATTTTAAAATCAGGCAAGAAAGTCACTGTAGCCTTAAGAAATACTACTACTATATTTGTATAACATTTATACTTTACAATATGCTTTAAAGCCTAAATTCTTATTTTAGTATCATAATAACATTGCACACTAAGTAAGATAAGTATCATAATACCAATTTAATAGGTAAGTTTTATAACCTATCTAATATTAAATTTAAGGCCGTTTATTATCTTATTTTCATATTTTAAAAGTTTTTCCATTTTTATTTATAGTTTCATGAACAAAAAAAACAAGCAACAAATGCCATGTAATATATCATTATGTTTACTATGAGAACTATTTCTAAAACAAATCAAAAATGATTATTTTTGGAAATGATCAACTAACAGGGCTGCAAATGCAGTTCATTAGAAAGTAAGGGGGAAATAATCAAAACTCACAAAAATAATATACAAATAAAATCACTTTATTATTGAAATAAAAAATAATAAACACATTCAAAAAAGAATTTTCATGCATATTTTTCAGAATCTATCTAGAGCTGTGAGATAGGGAGAAAATAAGCTTGAGTGACCTACTCTCACTTTTACTTTTTTTGAATTTGTTGTAAAAATAGGAATATCTTAGTGATATAAAGATTTCATTGTAACTGAATATTTTGTGCTTTTCAATGGTGAGGTGAAAACATGTAATTTTTATGTATAATTTTAATAATATTGCTGTAAATTAATTGTGTTAAATATACTATATTTCAAAATATTTTTGCTAATGCCAATAAAATGAATTAACACACTACAAATTACCCAAAATGTACATACTTTTAACCAAATCTGGTAATAGTTTTCTTTCACTATTTTTCCTCCAATTACAATACAACCAAAAGACCTTTTATTTTCTCCTCAAAATGTGAACCTTGTCAAAAAAAGAAAATCTCCTTACATTAAGCATATGCTTATTTAACTCAGCACTATAGTCTCATAAAAACTCAAAGAATCCTCCAACACAACTGAAATTATGCTTGCTAATCTATGTCATTGGGTAATTCAATTAGGATATAAATCCAATGTCTCCTAAATATTTTAAAATACATACAGACTACTTAAAAACAAATTAATGTTCTAAATCTACGTAAAACTCAGGTTTGATAGTGTTAGGAAACATCTATCTTTGATATATAGAGTATATCCAATAACTAATCATTTTTAAAACGTCCCAAATGGGCAAAAAACATAAGTAGAGTCTAACTGCAAGCTTGCCCTGCAAACACACACACCTTGCTAATGAGGCTGTCTCAGGACAGTATTTAACAAGGGTCTTCAGTAATGAAACCTTTTTGAAAGAGGTCCACACAAATCTATCTTGAATATGATGTATTATGATTCATGAAAAAATGACATATTATGAATTCGATGAAACTCTATACTTAAGAAAGACTAAGACTCACAAAATCCATTCTGCTTACCTGGCCCTCTAAAAGCTTTAAAGGAGAAAAAAAACTGGTGACATTTAGATAACAAATACTTGCTAGACAAATACATTTTAAAAAGATAAGCAACAACAGAAGAACTATATTTGAAATGTAAATCACTTTCATATGGCAATATCAATTTTAAATTCTAATTTATCATTAAATAACTCCCTACAACAAGAAATTACTTCTGTCATAGATTACAAATTAAACCTAAAAGATACTTAATAGATGACTAATAAAACCCTGTCTTTCAAAATACAAGCATTAGTCATCATTGTATAGAACCTTTTATATAGCAGGCATTCAGAAGTTTATACATATAAATGACAGTTGTCTTTGAATACAAACTGTAAAATTTTTAACATTAAGATATCAAAACAAAAAAGTTAGGAACATGTTCAAATTCAGAAAGCACTTATTTCCTGTGTCAAATGACATCTATTCATTATTAGACAAACTAGATTCAATATAATTTAGCCTTGTCAATCAAGTAGTCATTTTAAAATAGTACAATAAGGTTCTAAATACAATGAACAAATAATAAATTATGTAAAAGCATAACAGCAGACCAAAATATAGTTCACATTGGAAATTATGTTGTTGATATTTTAGAGATAAGTAATCACTAAATCACACCAAATTATTAAACTATCAGAGAACTTATAAGTTATTATAAATCCAACTAATGACATATTAGTTTCAATGTAGAGCTAATTTTCTCCACTTTAGCTTTTTAAAAATGTTACCTGTTTGTATATTTACCCATCACATTTAAAATTCTTTATAAAAATCATTTCAAATTATACATAAGTCTCAATATCTAGTTCTAAGTTATGCTTCTATCAAAATCCATCAAGTTTTAAGTGGAACAGGTACATTGATAAATGTTAATTTCTTTCTTATTAAATTTCCTATTATAAGGTTTTTAAAAATATATGTAAAGTTGACATAGTTCTCCAAAACTTAAACCTATGTATATTCGTTTATTTGTTAAAATCATACTCCCAAAACCTTGATCATAACTTTTTAAAAAAATGATACAAAGAGCACTTTTAATGATGACACTAATTTTTCTGCAATCTGCTAAAGAATATGCTATAAGTATCTTTGTATAAAAATTAAAACACATTACATTGAAAGCTAACCACCTTAAGTACAATAAGAAAACATTTTCACACATCTTAATATGATAGATTTGTGAAAAAAAATTACACTGATAGGCACATAATACTCACAGTCACATTAAAAATACCTAAAAACAAAATGATTAAATATCTATTCCAAGACCTATACAAAATTCCACCTGTCAACCAAATGGTACAGTATTATTTAGTATAAAAGTACAAGCACGTTATAAATCTGGAAATTTAAATACAAAAGCATTTAATGTGTGCTTCTTTGTTATCTATCTATCTATCCATCTACAAATAAATACTCACATAAGGCTTGTTTTTATTGAAAGTGTATTTGCCAAAATAAAAGCTTGAATAGATCACTAAGATAAAATTCAATACATGGTTCTTCCCCCAAATGACTTTTATGAAAAAGTTCATAAAACAATTTAATGCCTGTACATACAGTAAAATAAAAGACTAAGAGATAAAGACTGTAAACATTTTTCCTTTCTAACAAATGAATGTTAGATATCCTAATACAGAGGAAAAAACCCATGCACAAAACAAAAAGATGTACTATATTCTTAATAATTTTCTACTATTAAGTAATATATTTCTACTAGTTAAAAAAAGTAATGAGTTTTCCCAGCATATCATACTCAAAAATAGAACAATACCACATCCAGTAACTTAATGCCTTACCAGCAGGTTTTCACCCTTCCTACGGCTTTGCTAAAACAGCAGGTAGGAATGTACAGACATCAATCAAAAGTATTTATTGACCTCCTATTATATACCTTGTACTGTGCTATGTATTAATATATCTGCAATTATTTCTATTTCGATTTTTAAACAAATCCCAAATAATCCAATACTGCTAAAAAAAATGTATACAGAAAAACATGTCCCTCAACAACCACATGCAAAAAGGCCCTGAAATTTTAGGCAAGAAGTGGAAACTAGTTTTAAGGACTGATAGCATTTAATATCTTTTACTATTTGTATACGATTTTTTTCAAATGTGAAATATTATTTTCATTCTTCCTCATCAAAACTGTGTTTAATAAGCTTTTCTGGCACTGTATGCAACCATCAATAGAAAAGAGAAAACAGCAGCCTAATTTTATAAGCCTGAGAGACTCAGAGTTCCAGTACAAAGAATCACTAGCACACAAGATAAAGATACAATGTGACTGGTCTCAAATAGTGAAACATTTAACATTCCCACCCATGGCATTCAAAATTATAAGCCAAACAAGTGATGATTATGAAAACAATTGTCAAATGTCCATTATATTTATGATAGGGCCACTGCAATTAATAATTTAAAAGCTCTTTTAACTTTACAGCTATAAAAATCACAGTGGAAATTAAATATTCATTTAAAAAGCAAGTTACAGCAAATCCCAAAATCAAGGCCAAACTCAAACATGACTGATTATGCCTGATTTGACACAATTGGAACATTATGCTTTGTCTACTCCCCCTGAAAGACACAAGGTGGGGACAAACAGAGCTGCCTTCCAATAGCTTTATTCTACACATACAGACAACAAAAGGAATATTTTAAATAAGGCATTCCACTTAAATTCTTCTTCCACATAATAGTGTTAAATTTATATAACCAATCTAATTCTTGAAATTTATTATTTTAAGTACAGAATGGGCAGAAATAGCAACACAGAAAAAGAAAAAATTCCCATTAATAGATTTTTTAAAACATTAAGATGTACTTTCTTTGAAATTTTTACAGATATTTAAATTATCAGTGTACATTAAACCTAGAGTAAAACAAAAGCTAAGTATCAAATTTCTTGGATTAAAGCAGTCCCAGTATTGTCAGAACAAGAAGCCACTATTAGGGGGAGGTTATATTTAACGAATTTTAGCTCTGCACTGCAATGTAAAAGCATTAACAAATGAAACAACTTGAGTTACTTAATATTTTTCAACAGAATTTACTTGAAATAATACGAAGATTTTAATGTTTTCCTCTCTGCATGAAGTAATGAAATAATGTGAAGATTTTAATTTTTTCCTCTTAGTATTAATATTTCCTAAACATTTATAAGTCTTTTGGTTTTAATGCAAACTAATTTTGAAAATAATTATAGACACCCCTAAGAATAATATATTTTAAATAGACAAAAGTCAATAATCTAAAAATAATTACTTTAATTAGATAAAATTATCTCACAGAAAAATTAAGTAATTTAAAATTTGGTAACTTTCACTTTTTAAATTAAACTATTTCTAAATGCATAACTTCTACTAATAGTATTACCAAAAAAACCCAGGAAAATTACCTCTAGAATCTAGCCTAGACACCACCAAAAAGTGAACAGTAGTATTTTTTCAAATATGTGTATCTGAGATGTGTGCAGTGAAAAATAAATTTATCAAATACGATCTAAAATTGTGTCCTAAGGTCCAAAAGTGACCTGTTGGCCTTGAGTATTATTTATACACCATGAAAAACTACTCAATTTTGGTATTTCTCTCTTTTAAAAAAAATTTATTCTCTTACCTCAAAAAGCATTTTCTAAGATGACAATGAGATCCTCCTTTAGAACACTGAGCACTGCATACTTATCTCTCCTTACTACTTTGAACTTATTTCATCTTTTTTAATCCTCAATGTTCTCCTGTTCTTTTACCTTGAGCTTTGTTCCTTTCCTTACCTTCTCTTTTACGCCCTTCTTTGTTTTTGTCTTTTCATATTTCATTCTTTTCTTTAAGCCAGCATCATATGAAGCCAAAGTGGCCTATGTCACCAGGTCTGAGATAGCCATAAAAAATAAATTCTTACTATTTTTAAGGAAGGAATACAAGCTACTTATCATCTGGGAGAGGATGAAGGGATTTTAACCCACCAGACAAGCCTGTCCAATAAAACTCAGACTCGAATCAAGCGATTAGAACTTCTCATGCACACACATAGAGCTCTTGGAAAGCATCCAAAAATTTTCTTTTTTTTTTGGTTTCTTCTCCCTTGTCTAGTAAAAAGGACTAAAAAAATAATTGGACTATAATAATTCAATCATTTTTCACAAGTCTATTGAACACAAAAGTGTTTTAAATAAAATCTTTTAAGCTAGGACTTTAAATGTTTTGACAACTTTTTATTTCATTTAAAGACTTAAATCTGAGGAAAGGCTCATCTCTGTTTTCTGCTTCCCACAATTTCTGCTTCAACTAATAAAAGAATCAGTTACTCAATATGTAATTGCTAGCTTACTCTAGAATGAAAACCCCACCTTTTGCAACCAAAAAAATAAATAAATAAAGTAATTCCATAAGCCTGTAAAAACTTGATTTTCAGCATATTATCATATTTGAGTAGGCTACATTCAAACAGTGTTTTAAAACAGATTAGCTTGGTAACAACTTACAAATAATGCTGATTTTAATTTTAGAACAATCATATAAATTTATTTGAAGAAAAAAGCACAGGTTTAATGCCTATATGTAAACAAAACTATAATAAAGAACAAAAGTTAAATAAATGATCACCAACTGGTTCACCTAGCAGGGGTGCCCTAATAATACGTATTTAACAATATATTTAATGAGCAGAATGTTGCCTAACAGTTGCTGCTTACAAAAATATTATTAATTATTATTACTACTACTTATCTATTATATGGCGTGTACGCATTTACACAGTAGTTCAAATCTACAGCAATACTCATATTTAAAATTTTTAATTACTGAATATATTACCAATAAGGCACTAAATTGGAAGAAATTGATATCAAAGTGACTATGGCTAGAGATACAATCACAACTTTAAAATATTTATTCTGCTTTTTCTTTGAGGAGAGAAGAGTGAAGAAGGAGGCGTCTTCCCAAGGGCTGACCAGATTTAGTGCATGTCTTTTATTGGTGCAGATTTTAAAGAATGATCACACTCCACACTTTCTTCATATATGAAGTGGCCTCTGATTTACAGAAATGCAGACTGGTGTTGACTGCTATTATATAAGAGTACATCTGCACAGTACTGTCCTGAAAATGTTCCAGTGCCTCTGTCACACACTAAGTTGTACAATTTATGTGGCTAATGCTGAGAATATTCCAGTCTATTTAGAAAGTGCTTCTTCTGCCTTTCAAATTATAACTTAAAATTCAGAGGCCAAAAAAAAAGGAAAAAAAGCTAAGTGTAAATTTAAAAAATATTAATAAAAATAAAATTTCTGCATTGCAAAAGTGCTACAGGCAAAGGCTAGAGCAAAATAACAAAATGCAAAAAGATATTCAGAACTCCAATTACATACAAGGAACTAGTAACTAATATATAAAAAGTGTTCCAGTAACATAGAAGAGAAAGATCAGCAACTTGGTAGCAAAATGAGCCAAGGATGAATAATCACAGTTAAAGAAATCCAAATGGTTTTTTAAACATATGAAAAGATGCCCAATCAGACTCATAATGGGATAAACACAAATTAAAACTAACTCAGATACCGTTTCTTGCCTATCAATACGGCAAAAATCTAATTGACTGACAACACACTACTGGCAAGGCTATGGGAAACCAGCACTCTCAATCAATTTCCACTGCTTGAAGGCATGCAAAATGATACAGCCCCTAAGGAGGGGAATATGGGAATATCTACCAAAATCATAGATGCCTATACCCCTTGACCTAGCAATCTCACTCTGGTAATCTCTCCCCAAAATACACTTAAATTCATACAAAATGACATATGTTTAACTGACCTAACAATTCTTGTAATAGCAAAAGAGTGAGCACAAACTACGAATGAATGAATATGAATACTACCATGAATGAATGAATTAAACTACTTCCAGTCAACTGCTATATCACAGTTACAGAAGAAAGGGGGGGGGAAATGAGAGCAATCTTATGCATGTATTATAAGAGAACTGCGACATGAAACAAAAAAACTATAGTATATATACCAACTTAACTTTTGTGTAAATAGCATACCATTCTGTCTGTAAATACTATCTACGTTTTTTAAGAAAATATAAAAATACATGATTCTATTTTCTCATATTTTTCATAAGAAACAGTGGTTATATATAGGGAGCAAGGAAGAAGATAGAAATGAAAGGAAGCAAGATTTCTTGGTATGTATTTTTTAAAAGAATTTTATTTATAAAACAGTAACCTTTCCAAAAATTAAAATCAAAAGTGTTGACTTGTCAGATATTAGTTGGAAAAAGTACTACCTTAGCTCTCTTAAATCATTTTTAATATTGCCAACAATTATTTAATAGATTTTCTCAAACAGAATGACAAAATCATAAGTATCATACCAATGCCTGTAAAGTCATTAAAAATATTACATGGTAACTTACTATATGCAAGTCTCCTAGAATAAAAGACCAAGCTTCAAAACTGTACTTAATACCAATAAAACACGGTAAGTTTATGTCTAGAAACAGTATACTGTGTATATTGAATGTGACGAATATTGTTCAATGAAAAATAGAAAGGGCTCACCACAGCTAACATCATATTCAATGGTAAAAGACTAAAAGCTTTTCTTCTAAGATCAGGAACCAGGTAAGGATGCCCACTTTTTGCCACTTTTTAAAAATACAGTACTGGAAGTCATAGCCAGAGCAATTAAGTAAGAAAAAGAAATTTAAAATATCCAAATTAGAAAGGAAGAAACAAAATTATCTGTGTTTATAGATTATATGACCTTATATAGAGAGTACCCTAATATTATACCAAAAAAACTACTACAATAAATGAATTCAGAATAGCTGAAGAATACAAAATTGACACTGAAAAATCAGTACTTCTCTATGCTAACAATGAGTAATCTGAAAAGGAAATTTAAAAATAAAACCTATTTATAATAGCACCAAAAGGAATAAAATATTTAGAAATAAATTTAACCAAGGAGTTTTAAGGAAATTACAAAATGATGCTGAAAGAATTAAAGACAACACAAATAAATGGAAAGACACCCCATGTTCATGGATTGGAAGATTTAATATTAAGATGTCAATACTACCCAAAGGGATACACAGGTTTAATGTAATTCCTAACAAAATTCAAACAGTAATTTTTTGCAGAAATAGAAAAATCTACCCCAAAATGCATATAGACTCCCAAGGGACTCTAAATACCAGAAAACCTTGAAAAAGAACAAAGTTGGAGGTCTCATACTTCCTGACTCAAAAACTTACAGTAATCAAAAGTATAGTACTGACATGAAGACAGACATATAAACCAATGGATAGAATAGAGAGCCCAGAAATAAATCCTCACATAGATGGTCAAATGATTTTCAACAGAGTGGCAACACCATTCAATGGAGAAAGGACAGTCTTTTTTCAACAAATGGCATTGGGAAAACTGTATATCCTCATGCAGAAGAATGAAGCTGGACCCTTCTCTTACATCACAAATATTAACTCAAATTCAATCAAAGATATAAACACAGAATTAAAACTACAAAACTCTTAGAAAAAAACATGGGGGGAAAGCTTCATAACACTGGATTTGGCCATGATTTTTTAAATATGACACCAAAACACAGGCAATAAAAGTAAAAACAGATAAACTGGACTACATCAAAATTTTAAATGTCTGTGCATCAAAGGAAACAATTAACAGAGTTAAAAGGTAACCTACTGAATGGGAGAGAATATTTGTGAATCGTGTATGTGATACAGGATTAATATCCAGAATATATAAAAAAACTCCTATAACTCAACAACAGAAACAAATAACACAATTTAAAAATAAACAAAGGACTCAAATAGATTTCTCCAAGTATATACAAACAGCCAACAAGCACATAAAAGGATGCTCAACATCACTAATCATTAGGGAAATACAAATCAAAATCACAGTAAGATAACATCTCATACCCATTAAGATAGATACCACCAAAAAACAAACAAAAAACAGTGTGGTGAAGGTACGGAGATATTAGAACTCCTGTGCACTGTTGGTAGGAATGAAAACGGTACAGCCACTGTGGAAAACAGTACAGCAGTTCCTCAAAAAGTTAAAAACAGAATGACTACATGACCCAGCAACTTCACTTCTGGTTATATACCCCCCAAAAAAATTGAAAATAGGGGTTTTAAAGAGATATTTGTACACTCATGTTCATAGAAGTATTATTCACAGTAGCTCACACAAAGAAGCAACCCAAGTTTCCTTTGATAAATGAATGGATAAACAAAATGAGGTATATACATACAATGCAACATTATTCAGCCTTAAAGAGGAAGGAAATCCTGACACATGCTACAACATGGACGAACTCTGAGGACATGATACTAAGTGACGTAAGCATAAATCACAGAAAGACAAATATTGTAAGATTCCACTTATATGAGGCAGCTAAAGAAATCAAATTCATAGAGACAGAAAGTAGAATGGTGGCTGCTACGGCCTTGGGGGAGAGGGATGAGCCTTTTTGCTTAATTGGTATAAAGTTTCAGTTTTGTAAAGAGTTCTAGAGAATGGTTGCACAACAGCGTAAATGTACTTAATACTACTGGTCTGTACACTTTAAATGGTTAAGGTGGCAAATTTTATGTTATGTATATTTTACTACAATTAAAACGATTTTTAAGAGGTGAAAGTTGATAGAAGGCACTGCCTTCTCATGCAGTGTCACCAACAAATTCAGTCAAAAAAGAATGATCAACCAATAAGCATCACCTCTATACCAAAACCTAACCAAAGAAGCAGAATGCTTGAATTCTTATCTCAAGGGAGAAACAATATAGAAGAGTAAAATACGGTATCGTGAAATACTCAGCAAGACAAGTTAGGCAAAAACATGATCTTAAGAATGAGTAAAAGACCTAAAGAATAAGTGGGATTTATTTTGGCAGAAGGGAGAGATAGTATTCTAGGAAGGATAAGAATTTTTTAAAAGGTGAAAAATAAGAACAAAAGGAAAGAGAAATATTAATATGGCAGGTTCTACCTACCATCTATAACAGAACTTTTAATCAGTTCTTAACGAGAAAGCAGTACTTTTGAGAGACAGTAAATACCTTACTGATTTGTTTGGAATTGGTTTATAGCTTAATCCTAAGGGCGAGGGGGTGACATCTGACAAGCTTAAGAAGATACTGCAATTCAGATACAGAAATAAAGGGGCTATAACAAAGGAGTTAGCAGTGTGACGAGAGAAGCAAGGAATCAATCAAGACAGTGTAATGATGAGTGGAATACAGAGGATGGAAGGGAGCAAGACAAGCAATGGCTAAAATTTTCAAGTCTATGAGACCAACAAAATCTATCCATTCAAAAATTACTTTTGAGCAACTACTATGTGCCTGGCATCCTTCCAGGCAGAGGATACATCAGTGAATAAGGGAGATAAGCTCCCTACTCCTACTGAGTTTACACTCTAGGAGAGGAGCATGATACACCAACAATAATAAAGAAAAAACAGCTAACACAAGCCAAAGACACAAAAGCAATTATATTAAGGAAAAAGGATAAACGTGACTTCATCAAAATTAAAACTTGCTCTTCAAAGGAGAGGAAAAGGAAAGACACAGACAAGGAGAAAGTAATCACAATGCATTTATTTGACACAAGAACCTGCATCTAAAACTTACAAAGAACTTACAACTTGATAAGAAAACCAAAATATTTTAAAAACAGCGAAAATATCTGTATTGAAAGACACTTCACAAAAATAGAGAGTAATGGATAATATGCACATTAAAAGGTGCTCAACATCATTCAACATCAGGGAAAAACAAATGAAAACCACCATAAGGTACCACCACATATCCACTCAGATTGGTTAAAATATAAAAATGTGACATTACCTCTATTGATGAGGATGTAGTCCAAATGGAGCTATCAAACACTATTAGAAGGAGCATAAAACAGCAGTTTGTAAAACTCTTTGGCAATTACTCACAAAGTGAAATTTAAACAAACACTTACCATATGACCCAGCCAAAACAATCCAAGGCCTTTACTCAAGTCTTTGTCCATTCAAAGACTTGTTCATGAATGTTCATAGCAGCTTTATATGTAATAGTTTAAAAACTGGAAACAACCCAAATGTCTATTATAACAGGTAAATGGATAACAAATTATTGTACATTTATATCTTATACCAAATATCAAATTAAGTACACCATATTCAGCAATAAATATGAATTAATTCTGATACATGCACAACATGTATTTAGGAGTTTTTGTCAACAATCTTTGAACTACAAGTGGATCCAGACTTAAGACTGAAGATGAGAGAGTAAAACACTAGGCAGTCAAAAAGAACAAGTTCCATAAATACATTACAAAAAACACTGAAACAAATGCATCCTAAAGCCTGACCTACCTCTACACAGAGCAGTTATGAGCCAATAATTTCTTACCATTTAATCAAGCTGAGTCAGGTTTTCTGTTACTTGCAATCAAATGAATCACAGATGATACGATGTAGCTCATACTTAATGATTTCAATACTCCCCATTAACTAGTAGAAGAACTTAACTGCTAAAAATGAGAATTCATGGCAAACAAAATGATAGAAACTCAAGAAAAAAACTGATTGCCTGGAATAATAATTGTGCGTAACTGACTAGGAGTAAAAAATATAAAAGCAGTAAGAAATGCAGGCAAAGTTTTGAAAAAACACAAACACTGGAAGTTAAAGTGAATCTTCCAGAAATTCCCCATAAGATGAAAAGGCTCACTGGGCCTTCTCAAATGTATAATGCCACCATAAGTTACTTCTCCCCTTTGCCAAGCTGCTCAATAACAAAATGTTCACCATCAACAGAGATCTGGCAGTAACTTCCTTCCAGGTTTCCTTTAGCCATAAAGAGAAAGAAGTGAAATGGCAGCAGGGAAGTTAATACAAAAAAAGAGGAAGTTAACATTTTATGAATTGCTATTTGCCAAGATGCCTTGTTGGACAATTTACATATGCCCCCTCAATTCATGTAATTTTCTCAATGACCAGACAAAGTAGACAGTATCATCTCTAATTTACACATAAAGAAATCAAATCTCCAAGAAATTTAAATTTAAGTACTTAAGAAGAAATCCACAATTCGTGAACTCGTAATGCTGGAACTGAAATCTGTATCTGTCTGACACAAAAGCTACCTTTCCTCAATCTTTTGATGAGAATAAGCATCAGGTCTGTCACTGTGTGTCCCTTTGTCTGGCCTGTCCAAAAGGAAAGTGCTAGTTATTTCCCACAAGAAAAATAGGCTCCTTAATGATATGACATAACATAAAGTATTCAAAGATTTTTTTAAGTCTTGTTTATTCTTGTCTCTGACTCTAGTTGTTAAACTATTTGATGGTCTCAGAAAACTCCAACAGCAGACATGGTCACTATTTAAAAGAAAAAATAAAAACACCTGGAATGTAGAGAAGACATGTTTGTTGGTTTTTATCAAAATTATTAACAAGATATCTTAAAAAGGATGCATATAAAAATACACTCTTCAAATAGAAAACCACTGAAATTTATGGCTATTATCATTTCTTATTGGGAAAAAAAGGATATGGCCTAAGTGTTCACCAATAATGAAGTTTGCAGAACAGAATATGTGGTATAATTTTTAAAATAAAAACATATGTTCTCAAAAAACTAAAAAGAGAACTAACATATGATCCAAAAATTTCACTGCTAGGTATATATCCAAAGAAAATGAAAACACTAATTTGAAAAGATACATGCACCCCAGTGTTCATAGCAGCATTACTTAACAACAGTCAAGATATGGAAGCAAACTAAGTGCCCATTAACAGATGAATGGATAAAGAAAATACGTTACATATGTGCAATGGAGTATTAGTCAGCCATAAAAAAGAATGAAATTCTGCCATTTCAAATAATGTGGATGGACCTAGAAGGTATTATGCATGGTGAAATAAGACAGAGAAAGACAAATATTCCATGGTATCACTTATATGTATAACCCAAAAAGTAAAACAAATGAACGCATATAACAAAACAGAAACAGACTCACAAATATTTAGACAGCAAACTAGTGTTAAACAGTGTGGACAGGGCCGGGAGGTGGGGTGGGGAGCTATACAGGGATATGCGGTTAAGAGATATAAACTATCATGCATAGAATAAATGGGCAACAAGGATATATTGCATAGCACAGGGAATATAACCATTATTTAAATGCAGTATATCTAGAAAAATACTGAATCACTATGTTGGACACCTGAAACTAATAATACTGTAAATCAACTATACTTCAATTAAAATTTTTAAATAAAATAAAATTTAAAGAAATAAGTAAAAAATAAAATAAAACAAAAACATGCAGATATGTTGGTATATGCATTAAAAGCTTTCACTTTTCATTTTCTGCTTTTGTATACTGCTAGAATTCCGTAAACATGCATAAAAGATTTTGTTATGACAAAGGTTATTTAAGCCTCTTTTCTTATATTTCTTAGTATTCTGTGGAATTTTCCCAAATATTTTTAACTATGGTTAGCTTTCAATATTATTAACAATTTGACAGATAAATGACTGAAGGAAAAATCCTACTATTCCCTTAACATGAAACTACCACTTTTACATAAACTACCTGAGGTAATAGTTTTACTCATTCCACAAATGAGAAAACCACCTCACAGGCACTTGCCTAAGGTCACTTAACTAAGATACAGAAGTGCTATCTAAACCTGTATCTTCCTAATTTAAGCTCCAAAGCACTTTCCATTATACCACAATTGCCTGTTCAAAGAACATGATCTTTTAAAGTCAAAATAAGCTTATACAAGTACTTCAGTTTGTACTGAGGTATACCCCTCCTCTTTCCAAAAAGGAATTGAGATAGCTCATGTAAATATACACTACAGGAGAAAAACAAGTAGAAATTGAGGCAAGGGAAAATAACAGTTAAACAGGCAAGTTGCTGTAATTACACTTTCATGTCTCTCGCCCTGTCTGCAGTTGTGAATAACCACCTGACCAGGACTGTTTGTCCTTAAAACAGCCAGATGCACCATCACAAACCAAAGCTTTGTGCACATGTTCTTAGAGGCAGGCAAGCCTCGCCACGGCCTCCCTGGGTCCCCCTCCCCCTGTGCCCTGTGTGCAGGTGCCAGTGCCATGTGAACAGTCATGTTGCGGGGGCAGAGGGCAGCGAGAGCCTGTGTTGAGGGCACCACTCCCCACATATTTCCCACGTGGCAGCTGGACCATGACTGTAAGGACGAGCCCTGATTGTCCAAATGCATAAATTAAATCTATCCAAAAGGGAAAAAAAAAAAAAAAAGAAACATTATTCTATAGTAAAGAGAGAAATTCTGAATGTTTTGTCCTATATGAATTACTAATTTGTTTCTTGATTTCTAAGATGCCAAAGAAAAGAGGAAAAGGAGACCAAAACATCTTTTATAAAATTCACAGTAGTCACATATTAAAGGGAAGCAATGGCTCAGAAGTCCAGCTTTCCCTAGTACCAAGCCCAGAGGGAATATATAACTGAGAGTTCTCATGAGGGAGGACTCTGTGTGATACAGATGACAATGTCTTTGTAAATATATTAGTAATAATGAAAACATTAACCCAATGAAATAATGCCAAAACTTAATTCGTTAAATTTAATTCTTCAAGTATTGCTACCCATATACTACCCAAATACTATTACGGCTCAATGGAACAAATCTTTCTTTAACAGCAAAGTGTCTTCATAAAAAGACTAACAGAACAAGTTATTGTAATGAATATACCATGTTTTATACTATATAATAGCTCTTTCAACTTTAATCTCTGAAATATTTCACCTTAATTAGGTAACTAACTTAGAGGTTATTATCATTAGCAAATAAAATACTTATCTAGATGTCATTATTTTCAAATTCTCACTCTTAAAATGTAGTTTTCAATATATGAAAGACTAAGAGCCCAGGCTCTAAAGCAATGGCTTTGACAGGGGGATGCTACTGTCCTCTCTACAGTGGGCTTTTACATAAACAAATACAAAACAGAAAGAAACTGTTCATTAGTTGATACTCATAGTAAGTGGGCAAGCATAAAAAATTGGGTCTGGAAGCACAGCACTACATATGTGGTTAGTACTCAATAAATGCTTAACAAATGAATGAATGAGTGAATGGTAGACTGGACTTATAAAAAAATTAATTGATTCATATAGCTAATAACCATAAAGGAGCCAAGGAGAATTTACTTTCCAGAATTATACCACTTGTAATGATACCACCATTCATTTCCAAACTTTCAATATCATTTTCTAGGGTAGAAAATGTCATTCCACTCTCTAACCATGCCTCTAAATTTACCTCCTATTCTCCCAAATATCATAAATCAGTATATTCCATGACTTTTTTCCATTAAATTTCTCAATGATTGGTCTACACTGAGAAGAACACAGGAACTATACCATTATACCTTTATAAAACTATTTGACACTTTTAAAAAGCATGCTTCTTCAGGTGTGCCTCACATTACAAAACACTGAATAGGAAGGGAGAGTATAGCTCAAGTGGTAGAGCACATGTGTAGCATGCATGAGGTCCTGGGTTCAATCTCCAGTACCTTCATTAAAGAAAAAAAAATTAAATAAATAAACCTAATTATCTCCCCCTTGCAAAAAAAAACAAAAAACAAACAACAAAACAACACTAAATAAACCTAAGTGGAATGAACTATGTGCAGCTTCTCAAACTACAACCCAAAACACTCTGCCAAGTGAATTTATCAGTGAAGCAATCTCACTAAGATACATTTTAGAGAGCAAGGACAAATCAACACTCAGTGTGGACCTCTTAAGCTCCTTCATAAAGCAAAGAATACATCAATAAAAGAGAACAAAAAAATCATCTCCTTTTTACATTCAAATTACATTAATCTGAAATCATTTCACCACCTTATATTATTTTGTATATATATGCACAAATACATATATACATATGTATGGTGTATTGACATACACACAGACACATGTATAAGCTCTCCACGTAGACTGAAATTCTAAAAATGGAGATTGGTACAAAAATTTATTCTATATTCCACATTCTTATAAAGATGATTGATCATAACTTGTTCAAAGGAAAAGATCTGTGGCAACCAAAGATGTAATGTGCTAATTTGATCTCCAATAATATTTTATTAATTAGCTCACTCAATATTTACAGATCATTATTCATTCTGAGTACTGACCATTCCTAGGTATAATCTACCACATTTCCAAAGAAACAGCAAAAACAAAAAAAGCAAATATAAATATTTGTTTATTTTACAAATACCACATGCTAAAAAATAGAAACTGGAGAAAAATCCACCTACAGTCAAATAAATATTTTGTTTGCTTTGATTTCACCAAAATTTGTGTATCAGATCAATAACAAACTACTGACCAATCTGATTAACTAAGCTGGAAAAAAAAGACATTCATTTTTCTACAAATTAGTAGCCTAAAACACAGTTATTTTTAAAATCAACATAAATATTTAATGTAGTTTCCCCCCACACAAAAAAACTGTTATTAAATCAACTGTACATCTAGCAAAGAAATTTAGTACAAGCATGTTATCTTTATGAAAAATGACAATGGTTGGATTTATTAAATTATTACTGATACTCTATACTGATAAGTAAAATATAAAGGTCATTTGGTAAGGTTAAAATTCACTTACCTCCATACCAAACTAGTTATTAGATATTCCTGACCAACTACCCTTACCAACTGTAAGAGAAACTTTTCTATCCTGTACAACAAGTCACAAGAATTGCTACAATTGCAGCAAACCAAAACTAAGAAAAGACCTCATTCTCCATATTTATAAATTTAATTTATAAATTGCAGATATAAAATGCAAGGGACCAACACGGAGATATTGTACCCTCAATCTAAAGATCTAAAAAGAACATGAAAATTCAACAGAGAATATCTGAAAAATTAGATTTACTTTTTTTTTAGGAATTTTTTTTTCCTTTTTCAGTTTTATTAGGTAGAATTATTACAGTTTGACTGCACATACACATTATATTGCATGTAAATACATATATTCAGTATACTGCACATTTTTTTTAGTTTACATATATGTACTGACACTGTTTCTAAGAACAGATTAGAGCTTTAGCTTTTTAAACTTACATATAAAAGTTAGATTTAAATAATATCAAGTTTAAGATCAGAAGCATACTTTCCTTAGATTAATTTACTAAATTTGACCCTTCAATAATACATTAAAATATTAAAGTACTACTTATACCATTCATCAATGACCTCTTTAGAAATTTATTTGATTAAAAACAAGTAAAGACTAAATAATTTATTGTTTCAGCATATATACATACATAACAAGTTGGGGGAAATGGTAAACAAAATTCATGATAGTGGTACTTCTGGTTACTTCTGATTACCTCTGAAGGGGAGTCAGAGATGAGAGAAGAAAAGTATTACACAAGTAGATCAAAGTTACTGGTAATACTCTAGTTCTTAGTTCAGACAGGAGGTCTTGAGTGCATGTTAAATAATTTTTAAATAAATTAACTTTTATAAGACAATAAGATCACGCATGGACCAATTACGATAGTATGCCATGAACCAAAGATTATGACTAGTAAAATTTTATGTTGCTGAGGTCTGTTTTGAAAAACTGACATCTACTCACAGAAATTTACCTTCTACAAATGTTTCTTCCTAACATTAATATTAAAATATCAGCAAACTCAAATCCTTTTTGCAAATATTTAGTTTGAAGGGCAGACTGGAGGAATGCCCTCAGAGAACCAAGAGTCAAACCAAAATCATTCTCCTCCTTAAATCAGAGCAATGTGATCATATTGGTTTCAGTCTGCAGTCCTTCAAAGGCAGTTCAGGGCAAGCATGTTAAAAAATGATCAGAAGCAAAAATAAATGAGTCTAATATATTTAGATTGTGTAATGAATCTGTATTAATATTTCTTAACTTTCAAAAGCTTCAAAAATATAGAATCTTAATTTATAAGACATTTTATTCCAAACAAAATTAATCAAATAAAAATCGACATCAATGCAATGGCAGCATTAGAATTCCTAAGTCAAACTATTTTAAATGGAGACCCTACGTAAATATATTTAATGATAAACAAAGTTTATTTCAAAGCCATGTCAGAAATGTCAGTATTTATAAGTATGCTCAAATACATTATTCCAGAATTCCTGAAGCATAAAATATATCTATAGCTAACAGTAGACTAGAAGCCAAATATTAATTTAATGTGAAGGTAATATAATATGTTTTATATTCTTTTATATATCTAAATATGTAAGTGAAGAAGATTTACGTTACCCAAGAGTATCAAAAACAAACAATTATGGGATTTTAGGCAAAGATGAACAGACAAATTATTAGATTAAAAATCAGTTTTAAAATGCTGAGCCACTATGATTCTTTATTCTTCTTACTGGAAAACCAGTAATTTCAAATAAATTCTTATTTCCAGAATTTAAGGACAAATGACTCTTAACTATGCACCTGAATGAAATTCAGCAGTATTTAAAATATCAGAAGTTGAAACAGTGAAATCTACTAGCAGTCAAATATTTGCTCTTAATGTGAAAGAAAACACCATAATGGAAACTTTTGCAAATATGCTTCAATTGTCAATTTATCCACACAGAAAGCTAATTAAAGATAAAAATATCACCTTCTTCTAGGCATTAGTCATATACCTCTAAAAATGAAAAAGCAGGGAAAAGAACCACACATACAAAACCCCAGTGAGATTGTTTCATAAATTTTCTTTCAATTGCCTTGATTAGAAAGGGTTACCTTAAGAGAAAGTATAACAATTTATTATAATTATAATAATAATAATAATAATAATAGTAATAATAATAATAATAATAATAATATAATAATAATAATTTCTCCACTTAGAGGGAAGAGTTAATTGAAGTTTTTGAAATTACTTAGCAAGGCAACTTCCAACATTTTACCATGAGGGTCCTACTATGTGCCAAGCTTAGCACTATCCACTTTGTATCTACCATTAATTATATAAATGTTCTAATTAGTTAGAATTATATGCTTCAAAGAAAGGAATAGTTGGGTGACTTCTAAGCCTGCAGTATACAGTTTTGAAACTTTCCTGTTCATTAGTACTATTTCTAAATATATACTGATAACAAAGTTAGTACAGGTAAGTTTTAATATTTTATTCAACAGAGAATGACTCTATAACTTCTAGATAATTGAAGTAAAAAATTTAAACACCCAAACTGTTCAAGAACTAGGAAGCAAAAATCTTCTGTACTCCAGTTAAGCTTCCATTCTGACTTCTAATTCACTGTACATCAAAGAAAATCAACTTGCCCTGACACATAAGGACTATTCCCTTCAGTGATCAGGCAGGTGTTGAGGCCAGAAAGAGAGCCTATTTTCCACAGCCCTTTACCTTGTTTGATCACTGGTTACTTTTGATCTGACACTGCCCTCTCTCTAGTAATGACTTCCCCCTCATAGACCCTACCTCACATCTGTCAGAAAGAATAAAGGGCATCAAACTGAGACCTGACAACGCCTATGGGCCATGCAATGGGCTGCCAACTGAATGCTCCCCAGCTCCCACAATTTCCAATTCAGTTTCTTTTGTTCTGGTAGGTACAGGGTTAGGGTACCAATGACAGCAGAAAGGATTATGCACCAACTGTGAAACCAAGCCTTCTTGAATGTGTATCTTTTATCTCTGCTTCTTCATCTTCTTAAATGGTGCAAACTTCATGGTGGTTACTATGAAATACATATTCAACAAGTGCAATAGAAAGTTTGTTTAAATCCTTTTCCAGTGGAAAACAAAGGACACAATGTATTGTAATTCAACTATAAAGCTTTAAGGAAAAAGTTTCAAACCCATAGTGTGACATTAGTAAAGGCCAGCTATCAAAGAGCACGTTAATAGTAAATGAAACCACAAAAGTTTTACGAGGACCACTACTTAGTGCCATATACCGTCTAAAATGGAAAGGTCCCCTAAAACAATGCACATATTCAGAAGAGGCAATCATTTCAATTGTTAATTTATAGATTCTCACACTAATTTGGTACTAGTCAGTACTGAAAATAAGTTCTAGTCTTGTTTAAATAATGTGTACAATTAAATAATTAGGTAAACTTTTTAAAAAGGTATTAATAACAATCATTTTAAATGCTAGAAATTAGAAAAATCAAGTCAAATATTTTAAAACCATTTTACTAATAATTTTCCAACTATCATTAAAACATTGCTTGAGTTCTTACACATTCATCAATAAACAACTTTCTCCACACACACATACACAGGTAGACAGTTCATTACCAGGCATGCAATAAAAGAATCTGCAGGAAGCAGGTTTAGAGGCCTTCTAAGTTCACTTTTAAGGTCAAGTCACCATTTAAAAAAAGGAAAATTAGAAGAAGGAAGTGCATGAGCAATAACATATCCATACAAATGTAATGTACCTTTAATATTCAAATACATAAAGACAAATAACTAACCTTAGACATGTACAAATACTGAATTTCAAAGGTGAGAGGTAAGCATTAAGGTGATTACAAGTTGATTCTAATAAATATAGGAGGTTAGTTTCTACAACAGCAAAAGAAAGATATGCCTTGATGGAGAGAAACAGAAAAGGCACTCATGTCTAAAGAATTAACCTGTGACACTGGGCAAATCTATGCACCAGACTGACAGTGATTTATCCCTATGAAAAAGACTATATGTGAAATACTTACTACTCTAACACTAATCAGTAATCAACACAATTATACTCTTCTTTTAAAAAAAAGTCTGTCTTGACTCTGTAATCTAAAAGTATCATAATATTAAGTATACTAGAAAAATGTGCTTATGTTAAATAGACTTTAACATATGAAAAGATGATGCCTACACACACACTTGGATTGACTTTACAGAAGACAGTCATCTAGCTATACTAGAAAAAGACAGCACTTCTAGATTCAAAATATACAACTTAATCCAAAGTTAAACAGTACAGCTGGCTGACTCAATACATGCCCATTTTTCTTTCCCCTTAAGTTTTCCAAATGCCACTTAATCCTCCAAGAAAATGAAGAAATAAACTGCATTATTCTAACAAGATATCTACTTATGCTTCCTTTGGAGTATTCTTTCCCTAATTTTTGTTTCTACAAAACCAGTAGAATATATTTAAAAACAAAAAGATAATAAATGGAACCAATTTATGATATTCAAAACTAAGAATTTTCTAAAAAGTACTAAAAATTTTTTTCAGTGTAATTTCTGTGTGGTATATTATGCTCAAATCATGCAATATCAATGTTCTAACTAAATTTAAGGACAGATATGCATGATGCATTTTCTTGGTACAAAGCAATCAAGATATATATCAAATATTATATTTAATCTACCTATTCCTAATTGCAACAATAAAAACAAGCTCTTCCAAACAAACTCAACCACAGAGGCAATTTAACTTTCATCTTTTTAAGAATCAAATGATTAAATATGACAAAAGAAAAAGTACCACAATTCTGAGATTGTTGTTGGGGTTACCCGAAAGCAAAAGAAGGAAAATGCACTGTTAGAAGCACTAAAACAACTCAAATATCCTTAATGGGATGTAAACCAAGAAATGGAAGTATCTAACAGGTAATTTGCAATAAAAAAAATTTTAAAGCCACAAGTTTCAACAGTCACTTTTAAGAAATTATTTCCTAAAAACCACTTAATTCTTGAAGAGGACATATGTATTTGGATTTTGCTTCCTGAAACTATCACTGCCATTCTTCTGGTAAGAACACAAATGAAGAAACTTGATACTGCTATAGAATGAAACATATTTTACCAATTCAGTTATTAATGAAAATTGAATCTTATGTGCTAAAAGCTATGCTGTATGTACATATCAAAATATAAATAATCATATTTAAAGTTACTGGCATGTGCCTCATTAAAAATATTCATTTTTAATAGCCTTCTTTTTGGCACAAAAAGAATTTTTTCAGAACAAAACCAAAAGGATTTGAGTATATGATGGTTCATCTTAACAGTCCTTTTCAGAAAATTTACAACTTTTATGTATAAAAAAATTAATTTTTAAGAAGTCTTAAAAACTAATGATGTAATCAAAATTGACAAATATATAGTCAGTTATTAACTACACATTTTAAAAAAGGACAATCTCATCCCCACTTTCAAGGAACTTACATGACTTAACTGAAGCCTTGAAACCTACAACAAATTATCAATGGATTATTAAGAAATAATAAAAGAAGCTGATAGAATATTAGAAAGTAATAAATGTGATAGAATTCTTAAAGAATGTTTGACCGAAAAATAATATTTAGCTCAGCTTGAACACATAGGAAAGCAAGATGACAAGAGAAAATGAAGAGTAAATGAACAAGTTGAGAATATAATGAGAATAAAGACTAGTAACAGACAATCTTTGAAGTTAGCCACTACAGATTTCTGAAATGATGAAAACAGTATTTTAGAAAGAGCATTTCTGGGTTGTGGATGTGATAAATAGTCAGTCAGTCTTTGGAAATGTGTTAGGTCATGACTAAATGCAGTGGCATATATAATATACCTTTATCTTTCACACTGTTTTCCATTAAGTTCTTCACTCATAAGTTTAAAACAATTATAATTTATGAAATGTAAAGTAGATTACATAGTGGTACTGCCTATAATTACATATGATTAAAAAAACTTATTAAAATATCAATAAAGAGGGGTATATACACATGCATATATAAAATTGTGTCCTTTGAGAACTTAAAACTTATGAAATAGCAAACTACTCAATATTATCTTCAAATATTTAAAGTTAACATTAATCTAGTAAACAAACATGGAATTTTATTTTGACTCCCATTCCGAGAATGTACAAATAAAGCTTAACCTAATTCTACCACACTCTCAGAGAATTCAAAACAAAAGGCTAGCATAAAATGATGCAAATAATTTTATAATATGTAGGCATTCATATGGGCATTTAAATAACAATGAACATAAATATATACCTTCCTCTTTATTTTCTCAGAGTCATATATTCAATAGGAGGAAAATAAAAGATGAGAATAATCACTGAGATACAGTTCCAATTAGAAGGACTGTGATTTATAACTATTTTTCTTTGGGTTACAAATTCTCAATATATTCATTTACATATCATATTACAGTGAGTGATAAACATCTAGATTATATGCTTAAATCAAAAACAGTCAATGAAAACCTGGCAATAGACACTACAAATTTTCTACCCCTAAGAACTCTCCTGAAGTAACTCACTTCTATCATATTTTAGAAACCAAAAACAGTGAAGTAGAACACCCATTAAAGAAAAATACTATACTGATCTTTTCTGCAACCAAAATTTGATGTGGCTCCACAAAATAAGAAGCAATAAAGTAAATGTCAAAATAGTACAGATTTCATCTGGTCTCAACTTCTCAGCTACTAAAAATGAGAAGGTACCCCCCACTCTCTTACCCCAATACTCTCATCCGGGCAACTTCATTTTTAGTCCTTTAATAAGAACTTGAAGAAAGACAACAAAAGAAGACAATATAGGTAATATGAATAAGCAAAATCTACAGCAGTAATGGGAACAGTACTCACCAGACAGGTTGCCTAGATGTACTTCCATGACAAGGTTTTTTTTTATAGTAACTATAAGAAAATGCTAGAAAAGAAGCATCTCATCACCTGGTAGCCAGATTCAACCATAGTTTGTAAAAAAATATATATTCAGAAAGGCACATCATTAAAAAAAAAAAAAGGAAAGAAAAAGAGAAGGAAAAATTCTTCTCCCCTTAAGCCTAATCACTAAACTAATAAATGGGATTAAGTCTTGGATATCCTAAGACAATAACAGCTCTGTGATAGGTGGATAAAGAAAAATATAAGCCAAAACTTCTCCCTCAATCCAAACAATACACGTCACTTGTTGACTCACAGTCTAGATAGGTAGTTGAAGAAAGTGTGTTCATAAATGACAGGCTTAATGTACTCCCAGCATTCCACTGCCATCTGACCTTATAAAGTTTCTATTTGCTAAGTCTAATGACTTGGCTCTTTATCTCAACTCACAATCTACTGTTGCCAACACTTAAGAACAAAGACTGAGACAGCACTTTCACATTTATGCTTAAGAGATAATTTAATTTGCCCCCAATCTCTTTCTGATTTTTTTAACATGCACTCCTAAAAAAAGTGAACAAGAATTACATTTTTTAAAAAGGATCTAAACTACAGAATATGTAAGTGGAAAATAACACCAGCAAAATAACTGCAACACTAGGAATGACCTACCTACTATAAATTATAAACCCAAAACAAATTGGATATTTTTAGTAATCTACAATTTGATATTTTAAAAAAAATACGTAAATATTATTTGGAGTCTCCTACTTTTAAATGTAACAAATTCTGCATTATTAACACTGGAATATCTATATTAGAATTTTTAATACTAGGCTAGCTTCCTCCTGCAATCCTGTTTGCATTTGAACATCTCCTATCATCAGCTGATAGGCCCCCAAAGTTTCTGAACTAATTTTATTATTAAACTAATATAATTAGTTAAGTAAATATGCTTGATTAAAAAAAATCAATGCATTCCGAAGAAAAATTATTGGATATTATCAAAGTCACTGCCTGCCCTCTACCACACTGGTTCACAAGGGAAGAAAAACACACACACACACACACAGAGACTCACTCTTTATGGTTTTCTATGCCATTCAAATGACAGAATACAATTCAGTTATATTCTTACCAAGATACGTGATAAAAAGATACCTATAGGAGAAAGATACCAACAGATTAAAAAGAGAGAGACTAAGCTCTAACAAAGAATATACTATAAGTAAAAATGAATTCATTCTATAGATTGAAAAATCTTCCCAATAACATTTTAACTTTTTTCAAGTTATTTGCCTGTAAATTAACTTTTGTTTTTAATTAAAGTGGATCTTTCAAATATCACTGTACAAAATAAAACTAATTTTATCAATGGTAAGAATGTATAAGTCAATGTAATTCTAACAAGAATAAAAGTTGTATTCTAGTTGATCATGTTGTTATAAACAATTGTCCCAGAAAATACTTCTTGAGAACATTAATGACTTTGGCTAGAGAAATCTAGTATATGAAGAATGGCATCATTAATAACTAGGTCTAATAAATGTACTGATTTGAAAACTTAGAAAACTATTGACACTGCATCTTTAACCTATTTTTCAAGCTTTTATTTACATACGTAAATCCATCTTCTTTTTAAAGCATGTTCCCCAAATACGAAGGAATACATTTTTAAAAGTATGTTCAATTCAGTAGCCATTTGTCACTAAAACATTTATTGAATGTCTGTTATCTGCCAACATATGGGTGGATGTGATAAAAAGGTAACTAGATACTTCCCACTCTCAAAGGAGTTGACAATCCTTCAGCAAGATACACCTGTAAACCATAATTTCAGTTATTCATGGAGGGCAATTTGGCGTGATCTAGTAAAAATTTGAAAATGTACCTATCTTAGCTCCCTTTAATTACACTTCTAGATATGGATATTAGAGAAATTCTCACAGATAAGCACAGAAGACTTACACAAAGATTTTACTGCAATGCTGCCTATAATGGTAAAACAATGGAAACAGTAAAAGTATCCCTCAATATGAAATGGATAAACAGGAGATACATACATATATAGGATACTAACAGTTTAAAAGAATGAATTACATATTCATTATGGCTAGATCTCAAAACAACTTTAAAGTAAAAACGCAAATTGTAGACTGACAAACTTTGGCAGACCAGATATTTAACCACATGACATCAGATATAAACTATCTGTCATCATAAACTAAACAACATTATATTGCTGTTCATGGTACCCATTGTGTATTTTAAACTTGTTTTTTTAAGCATTTTAGATCATCATAGTAGTTGCCTCTAGAAAGAGATATGGGATAATAGGGAATACAAGACAAATGAGACAAAGTGTATTTGCTTTATTAATTTAAGAAGAAGAAGCAAATTTAACAAAATGTTAACAACTGCTGATGTGTAGGTGATGGGCCTGAAGACGCTACTCTTTTTATTATTCTGAATTTTTCTTAATTTCCCCAAGTTAAAAAAAAATACAAAACCAAAATAATTTGATCACATTTCACATTTGCTGAAAAATCCCATGCTGTAATCTCAATTACCAAGAGACACACAAATTTGTTACCATGACACTCAAAAAACTTAATAACCTGGTCCCTACCTTCCTTTACAGACCCAACTATAAACACTTCCCTCACCACCCTGCTACAAACCTACTCTTACTTTAACACCCACCACTCACTAAATATTCCACCTATTTTCCTGGTGCCTTGTCTTTGTTAACGTTATTTTTCACAACTGCAATCACTTACCCCTCAAAAATGTTTGTTTGTATCACAATCACCACATCACTATGTATCATTCAAAATCCAGTTCAAATGTCACCTACTGTTTATAGGATTTAGTGATTCCTCCCTAATCCCTCACACAAGTAACTGTTTTGCAAATGGCATTTCCATAGCACTTATCACTAGGAAGGGATATCTCTTCTTTGGCAGTGTAGCTCTTTTTTTAATTCCTTAGTAGTGCCTGGCACATAGTACATATTCAAATGTTAACTGCACTGAATCAACATCTGAAATAGTGTTAAGGAACAGAGTAGAAAGTTAACAGTTCATTAACCCATAACAATTTCCAATAAGTCTACTGCACAAAAATGAAATGGTATTTAGCTTCTGAATCCAAATTTCACAAAAAATACAAAATATTATCTTTCAGCCAAGTAAAAAATTTTGCATAAAGAGCATAATTCTACTAGAGTTAATTATGTTCATATTTGTATAGGACTAAGATCAACATTAAACACTATCTTGAAGACAATTTTCCTCTTTGATAATTTTACTAATTTTCCTAGAAAAGATTTCAATGTATCTCCATTGGTGCTAGCAGCTTCCCCCAAAATCAGCTATCATCCTAGCAAAAGGATCTTCTGCTCATGCTAATAATTTACTTCCTCCTTTGATGTCTCATAGCACCTGGCAGTGAGTGTTTTAAGGGGGATAACACTTTTTGGAAATTACTGCTTGGTTCAAAGGCATATGGATTATCTCCATCTGTGATGTACCCACGCAAAGGGCTTGAGTACAAAGGTTTGGGAATCTAACAGATCTGGGTTAGAATCTTGACTGACACATACTTGTTGTTATTTAACCTCTCTAGGCTTCAATTTCCTCATCTGTAAAATGGAATAGAAATAAGGTACCTCATACTGTGGTTATGAGAATCAATTATGTAAAACTACATAGTGTCTAGAACATTACAAACACTCAAAGGAGATATCTATTATTAAGTATTTTCAAATATCAACAAATGCCACAAAATCCTGAAATGTAGTATACAATAATAAGATGAAGTTCAGTAACTTTAGATCACCTTCTTTAGAATGCTACATTCATGCATGACTGTTTATTGGAAACTACCACTCTGGGTGTAAGTAAATGCCTCATCAATTATGAGAGCAAAGGGCAATGAAGGCAAATATATATCCTGGGAGATTTTGGAGGCTGAAGTGAGTACTTACAAAATGGAATCCCTCAGAAATGTATATTATTCATGTCTGGGATTACAAGTAAACTCACTTCACAAGGAGTATTTGAGAAATAACAGGAATATAATGGAAGAATTGGGGGTTAATGGGGACCAAATTCCTTAATATATTAATTCTAAGTTGAAAGGTAAAAGAGCCAGAAAATGCAAGCCTTCATATAATGTTGAATTAGTTACTGCTATTCAAGCTGTGATGCAAATATTCACCTTACTTACCCTAGTCGATGATAACATGTCTACCAGTCTATTCACTTAGCTGCTGCAACAACCTCAAATCACAGCAAGCAGTAAAAAAGAATTAAACTGTGGGTAACTAACAGATGAAATCAGAACACAGTAAATGATACCAGGCACTGACACAGCCAATTCAAACTGGTAGACTCCAGAAAGTAAACTCTGATATGGAGAGGAAGAAAAAAAAACTTTTATTAAAGACTTCCTCTGTTTGGGACCATACATTTTGTATTTCACCTCAGTCTCATTTAGTCTGATCCACAAAGGAACATGTCTAAGGTAGTATTATATCCTCTCTGTAAACAAGGAAATGAAAGTACAAAAATTAACTTACTCAATCACATGATTAATAAACAGTAGGATTAAGGTATAAATTGAGCTCAATTCAACTCAAACTTAAGTGTTTGCCTCATTCATCCCTTAAAATGCTACCAGCCTGGAAGAAGGAAGCTAGAGAGGTGAATTTAGATCCTACCTCACACATGTAAGCCTCCCAAACAATAATAAAATTAAAAACAGTAAAGAAACAATGATACAAATAAGGTTACAGCAGGAGCCAAAGGACTCTAGAAGATGGCACAGAATTGTAAAACTAGTAAAAATGATTCACCAGGAGTTTGAAAAAATAATGGGTCACAATTATCTGTCAGGAAATCAAGTTCTAACCAGAAAACATTTATAATTTCCCTACACTTTTTAAAATCTATTCATAATACATTACTACTTTGTTGGGTAATTCAGAAATCTATCCTAGTTTCACAACTGTACAGAGTAGGTGTTTAAAAAAAAGACAAATAAACGTAACACATACAGATCTATATCAAATATGTTAACTCCAGGACTTCGCATAGAAGCCATTTTCAAAATGATAAAATTCTAGTACTTTGAAACATCAAGGTGGGTAACAAATGACAGATAACCCATCTGACTCCATTCTACAACCAAATAAAAAGCTGCCCAAAAAGGTTCTGTCCAAAAAGCAGAAAAGCAGAATCTGAAGCGAGGACAGCAAAGAAGCAGAGAGATATACATAATAAAATTTCTAGATCATCAGTAACTATACACACAAACTAAATATGGCTTTAAAATAATTTCGTAGCCAGTACCATACAGAAGTGATATAAATGCTATACCTAAAAGAAGGCAGACAGTTGTGCACAATATACTAGATCCTCACTACTGTTGTATTCCTCAGATCTATTTTTATAGTCTACACAACAGCTTTACAGCAAATGCAAAATACATCCATGTAGGTGCATGGCACTTGTCCCACTCAAAAATGACTAAAACAAAATCTCATTCTCTGGAGGGAAGGTTTTAACATGTAAGTTCACAATTCTTTGTCTCACCATAAATCCTTTGAGTCCTAAAATGTCAAGTCACTGTCCTCACTTTCTCTCTGAATAAAACTCTGTCTGATAAATACAGGAATACTTTCCCTGTTCTAAAGTTTACCTTACTTATGGTGCCACAAATAAGAATGTTCAAATATCTTGCTACTTCATGTAACACAGCAAGTTCACCTTGTAATATTCTAGATACAATACTTCATAGTTTTAAAGAAAATTTCCCATTAAAGCCACCTAAAGAACAAAATTAAAAATAAATCATAAAAACCTGCAGAAACTTTGTACAAGCATTTTATCTTTATAGTTACATCAAGGACACACAAGCTATGTCACTGAAATATACAAAGACAATGCTGCCATCTAAAGGCCAAGATAAAATATGAAAAAATGTATACTTGGTCAAATACTGTCAATGTATATAAAAAAAAAACCAATGTGGTATTTTAAAGTCAGCAAAGTTTATACTTATAAAAAAAACACTATGCTATGATTATTTTTAAGCTATACAATAAAGCTCTAATACTCTTCAGAAAATTCTTTTTGAGATGATTGATAAGAGAATTAGCAAAATAATCTGGCTAATGATCAATATCTGTACAGGTAAAGTTCTGGTGGCATCCTTTCAGACACAATATTCTCCTAAGTATCCCTATTAGTTGCTATTGTAAAATATTTATCCTATTTAATGATGTTTATTATTTCCTGTCTATAATTACATATGCAGTATAATTTTATATATATGTATATATAAATATTATTTGCCTTTAACCAGGCTATTATTGCTACTCACCCTATTTAAAATATTTGTTGTTAAAGGACTAAGAATATTACATCTCAGAGTGAAAAAACCCGAACTACTTAAAACTGTAGCTTTGCAAGTAATTTAAGTATTTCTTATTTCATAAATTCTAAAAATACAAAGTTCCTACAGGAAATTAGTTATCAATAGTTCAATTGTCCAGCAGAAGGAGTTCAAATTATTCTAAATTTTCCTTTCTAAGAAATTAAATTGAAAGAATTTCATTGAATTGAACTTCACTTAAGATTTATCAAAATTACTTACAAATTTGCAATAAAATCAAAATGTTTACTGAGTAACATTACATACTGATTCTCTTAGCATTTAAGTATATAACATCCTTCTAATGGACGGCAATATAGAAGAAATTAGAACATAACTAGAACCTTCAAAACAAAATTAATTCCTTTGGAAAACCACTGACCAAAAAATTAAATGTGTCAAGAAAAAAGCTTCTCTGTGTTTACTCAACAAGAAAACAAATACTAATCACTCAACAAATATTCCCTTTATGTGAGGAATATAAAAATTATAAATTGGGATTACCATCCTTTATCTTGAGTGTAAAGTGGAAGCCAATGGACAACAAATAAAGTCAAGATCTCATAAAAGCTACTAGTTTTTTATGGTTTCCTACAAGTCAGAGTTTATACAAGGCAATTTAAGGACATTATGTCATTTAATCCTCAAAACCACAACCTGCAAAAATACAAATACTAATAACCTCATTTGCAAAAGAGGTTCAGAGATCTTAAGCAACTTTCCCAAAGTCACAATGCAAGTGGATACCAGGATTTAAAAATTCACTCTCTCTGATCCAGAAGATCTTATTCTCTCCATGAGTTCATACTGCCTCAAATGTGATTACTAAATTTGTATTAAATATAAAGAGAAATGGGAAACATTTTTACTATGTAGTTTCAGAGGAAAATATAATTCTATAAATATAATTTTACATGGTAATAAAAGCATTTACTTTTATTTCACAGTGGTTCAATTTTTGTAACTGCAATCTCTTTTTTTAAAAAGCAGTTTCTCATTTGAACTGCTGAAGCTTCTAGAGATTTTCAAAACTTAAATATATAAGATGTATTTATCAAATTTTGTAAAGTAACTCAAGGGCAACAGAAAAGTGTCTTTATTTTGTGGATACCACTAAAAAGCAAGACTTCTTTGTAAATATGCTACATATCCAGGGTCACCTTGCCTACATTTTAATATACACTATTTTTCAACATTGAGAACACTATTAGTGCCTCCCTAGTGACAACTTTTCTGTTAACCTGTACTATAGACCTTTCAAATAAAAATTAAATGGATTTGGAGTATCATTCAGCCATAAAAAGGAATGAAGCTCTGATACATGCTATAATATGAATGAACTTTGAAAAAATTTTGGCAAGTTAAAGAAGGCAGACATTAAAGACCACATATTATATGATTCCATTTATATGAAAGGTCTAGAACAAGCAAATCCATAGAAAAAGAAAGTAGATTACAGTTGTCAGGGGCTGGAGGAAGGGAGACTGAAGAGTGACAGCTAATGGGCACAGGGTTTCTTTTTGGGGTAATGAAATTGGTATGGAATTAGTGATGATGATTGCACAACTGTATGAATATACTAAAAACCACTTAATTGTACACTTTAAAAAAAGTGAATTTTATGATATGTCAAGTGTATCTCAATAAAAGAAAACTACATGGCTTTAAATATATTTATATAACACAATACATGTGAAATGAGTTACATACACATGTGCTTAAAATAGAAAACCTACATAACAACCTAAAAACTATAAAACTATAAAAACTACCTAAAAAGTACCAAGATTATCAGCCTCAGTTTATTGAATCCCATTTTATACCATACTAAGTGAAAGGCTCTATTTCACAAGTGTGTATCTTCCTGAATATTAAAAATTCCAAACTACCTATAATTACTACAATCACTAAGGTAATCAGAAGGAACGACAACCACATGCTTGTTTGGCAACCAAATTTAATTTTTTCCAATTAATTTTTTCCACTGTCAGAGTTTAGGAAAAAACATACTAGCATATGCAAATGTAGAATTTTTAACACACAAGTAACACAAGCACCTATACAGTTACAAATCAACTTATAAAATCATTATTTTGAGAAGATTCTTGCTTTTAAGTACGATTTGCCTCTAGACCACCAAATGAAAATAAGCAGAGAAAAATTTATAAGCTAAGTTATAAGGAATTCAAGAGTTAGAAACAAAATGAAAAACATGAGGATGATAACAAGTACTTACTAATTTGTTTTCCTGCATGTATATTCTTTGTAATTTCAGACAGCCCTTAGCTATGACGATCATGCCTTCATCTGAGATCTTGTAACACTGGCCGAAATGAATATCTTTCAGTTCTCTGCACTTTGAGCCCAGCTGTAAACAAAGAGATTTGGATGAACGCTCCGAAAATAACAAAGGTAACATATTTCTAGTGGGATTTCCATACAGTTTTTAAAATAACCATACTGAAGTTAAATAATTGTTTATAAATAGCTTTTAAAATAAAAAAGAATGTAGGCAAACTATAATTTAAAATAGTGTTGGTAAGCCTTTTCACCTTCTACTTATTTCCTTGCTTCAACTGCCTCACACTATATGCCCACCTAGGTGCCTGGATTCCTTAACACTCCAAATTCGTATCTTTATTTCTCCTGAGTCTTTTTATCAGTCATACTATTAGACTGAGTGGGACACAAGTCCAAGGACTAAAACAAAGGTCCAAGAAGTGAGACAAAGGACCAGTGAATGAATGAATATTTAATTAATGAGATTCTACTTCTAGTTCTGACTGCCTCAATGAATCATTTTTCTCCATCAGCTAATTTACTCTGTGAAAGAGAAAAAAGACTCAATATGCTATAGCCAATATTTTGTTGATACTTATTTACACACTTATTGCATAAACTGAAAAAAGAAAAAAGGACTAGTGATTTCCTGATTGAAATCTCAAATGTACCTTAAATAGTTACTGAACAGGTAAAATATTCTCCTTAAAAAACATTAAGAATCACAAAGAACAAATTACATACATTTCTTTTTAAAACCAACACTATAGATGATCAAAGCAAACTATAAGTAAATGTTGTTTTATGAGTATTAGATATGAAGAGAGTCATCTTACAGATAAAATAAGAAGCTTTTGTAAAAACTTATATAGCAAAAATTATCTAAAAAGCTACATAAAAACAATAAAACCCAGTGTTGGCAAAAGTTCAAGTGTGCTGATACACCACTGATAAGAGTGTAAATTAGTACTAAAAATCCTATTGAAGGGCTACTTAGCATGAATAAAAAAAGTTTATAAAATTTGCCTGAAAATTGTATGACTCAGCTTCTAAATATTTACCAAAAAATTAAAGATGTATGGATAAATGGATAGATACGTAGCAAAGAAAGCATACTAAAATGTTAATTATACAATCTACTTAGTGGATATATTAAAACCCTTTCAAAATTTTCATATATTTAAAATTATTCATAACAGACTATTGGAATAATTAACTAAAGGTGGTAAGATTTAGCTACAAGAAACTAACACAAGGTTTTTTTTTTTAATAGCAAAATACAGAAAATAAGGTTACAAATTATGGTATTTTCATAAAATTGAATATTCTATAGCCATTAAAATTAAACACTTGACAAATAAAAATGAAAACTGTACATGTTTTTATAATACAATTGAATTTTTATAAACAAATCATACATACTTAAATATACATATGTATATAGAAAAGAGATGAAACATACACCAAGGTGTTTACAGTGGTTATTTCTGATTAGCACAATAATGGGTATTGTTCTTTTTCTCTTTTCTGCCTATCAATCTTCTCACATCTTTTAAAAAATAAATACTACTTTCATAATAAAAAAATTTTCAAGTTCTGTTTCAAGTAAAGTAATAATATTATCAGAAAGATAAGCAGTTTCAGTTATTTGTCCAGGGATAGTGATACACCTAGATTACACTATAACCAATTATATATTCCACTAGAAATGTAAACTCCATGAAGACAGAGGTTTGTCTGTTATCTAACATATGCCTGGCGCCCAGTGTCTTAAAGTTAGTTGATATATTTGGTGAATGAATGAAAAGTTGGATTAGAGTTATTCATCATAAAGAGGCCTCTATGAAAAATGAACAAATACAGAAAACCATGATTATGGTCTCATATACCACCATATTCTACTCAATTCCTCAATTCAAGAGTTCTAAATTGGGAGAAGAGTATAGTTCAAGTGACAGAGTGCATGCTTAGCATGCATGAAGTCCTGGGTTCAATCCCCACTACCTCCTCTAAAAATAAATAAATAAATCTAATTACCTTGCTCCCCTCGACACACACACAAAAAGTTCTAAATTGGGTCCACAGATGGAATTCAGGGATTCAAGGAAAATGGATGAGGAAAAAGGAGTAATTTTCATTTTCTTACTATTCTCTTAATGAACTTTACACTAACCTTCACTTATTAAACAGAAGATCACAGTAATTTAACAGGATGTGTGAGTTTGTAAACAATAGAAATCAAAGATAATTTCATGTAATATTAGTTCTGTTCCAGATACTATGAAATATCATTTTTTGTTCATCAGTATTCATCATGTTCATTACATCTCCCACCAGATCTTATAATGCATTAAAGACTTTGATATATTTCTAGAACAAACATACAATGTCACGTTACTTAGACCTGAGAAAGAGGAATCCAAAGCCAACAGTGAAGAAAGTAGAAGAGCAATTTGATAATCACTACAGAACTTCCAACAAGCTTACATCTGTCTGGCAGTGAGGGTGAGGCTGGTGTTAAAAACATCAGGATTCTTTAAAGTCAACTTAAGAAGCAGTTAACCACTCAGATCACCTCCCCATTACTGCACAGCCTGCCCTTGCCCACTGTCCCACACTACCAAAACACTGGAGCTCTCCGAGGGGAGTAAAATGTAGGGTCTCCGGACTGGGGTATGCCAAGTACAGCTGAGAGCAGAAGCACACTGCTGAAAATGTGGGGATGACATGAAAGTTTATACAGTGAAAATAGAGCAATTAAAAAAATAATAATCCTATAAAATGTTCCAGGATGAAAGGATATGGGGAAGCAAGGGTATACCGCAGTGGTAGAGTGTATGCCTGGCATGCCTGAGGTCCTGGGTTCAATCCTCAGTACCTCCATTAGAAAAATGAATAACCTAATTTGTCCCCCTGCAAAAAAAAAAAAAAAGGAAAGAAAGGAAAAAGAAAGGATATGGCTTCCAGACTAAAAGGGCTCACTCATGTCCAGCTAAATGACAAAAAGAAGACCTATGCCAAGGCAAATCATCATAAAATTTCAGAATTGTGGGTATTAAAAAAAATTTTACAGACTTCATCAACTTCTTAATGACAACACTGAAAGAAACCAGCAGTGCAATGCCATCAAATTCTGAAGGAAAATCATTTCATACCTAGAATTCAATACTCAGGATTCAGACTATGAATTAAGTGTGAGGGTAAATAGAGACATTTTCAGACATGCAAGTTCTCAAAAGATTTCTCATATATTCTCTATCATGAAGCTATTAGAATCCGTGCTTTATAAAACATGAGACTACACCAAAAGAAAGAATACATGACATCTAGGCAACAGGACATCTAATAGAACAGCAAGATGAAGAAAACCTCAAGAATAATGATGAAGGTAAGATACTAATATGACCAGTAATGCAAGAATACTTATATAAAAGAAGTTCAGACCAGACTGAAGCCTTCAGAGTATCCCAGGCAAATCTGCTTTAAGAAGATAAATTTGATGACGTATCTACATACAAATAAATTAAGGCAACCGGGGAAAAGCTTTGGGCTCCATCAGTGTTAAGAATATAAAAACTAAGTAAACTAAATGAGGACAGAAAGACATATTATTAATTCCAATAAACACAAAATTCCTGAGGGAAAAGAAGTAGGTATATAATTATTAAATATAAATACTGAATACTTATTTAATCATAATCATAACAGAATTATCTTGAGACAATGAGGGGCTAAGAGACAGGGCAGGATAAGTGAGCTAAATTTTATCTTCCACAGCAAGGAAACTGCACAGATGGTCTAAAAGGGATAAATCAAGAAAGTACATACAGACATGGACAAGCAATGCTTCTTCTCTACTATTCCTTCCTTCTCCTGGTCTCTGTACTGATTAGTTTGTGTTTAATAAGCTGAACATGTTCAGCTCATCTCTGTCCTTTTTCCCCTTGGAAACAAACTGTCCACAGGGAGCAAGCACCTACTTCTACATTTGCAGGACACTGCTGGTCCAGCCTAGTGGATGATGCTTTGGTTCACTGGTCAAACTCCAGTATTTGAGTTAACAAGCCTATTTAACTCTATTACTAAGCAACATTCTCTAATCTAGCCTTTCTGTATAATAAAGTTGGTATTTTTCCTCTGTCACTATTCTAGTGTCTTATTTGCCAATTTATTCAATCCTGGGCAATAAAAACACTGCAACAATTAGTGCACCAGCCAGGATCACTGAGAAATAGAAGAACAGAATCTGTATAAAAGGAGTGACTGAGGTATCTGGTAGACATCAGTGTCTGTGAAAAGGTTGGTAAAGTATCATGTTAAGATATGTAAGTTATATTGCTGCTGCCAGGAAGAGAGGTTTAAACTGATTACATGGTGTTTTTACCTTAGCAAGTAGTTTTGGTGGCTTTATGTACAAACAAGTGAATTTCCATAGAGGTAGTGGCCAAGTGGGCAGGCATACACGTAAGGACCATGGTGATGGCCTCAACATACATTAGCAGCATAGGACCCCAATATGCCTCAGGGGATAATTACTGTCATTTAGTCTCATTGAAGAAACTGATGTTCTCTTTCAGACACCATCACTGGAGATAACAGGGAAGACTGTATTTGGAAGACGGTATTTGCATCACTGCCTATCTGCACTAATCACTGTTACCCCAAAAAATGTCTTAAAGTTCCTGACTATCCAAACACTGGAGAGTCAATCATTATATCCAGGGTATTACCAGTTATGCTGATGGTGTTCAAATCTCTCTGGACAGACAAAAAGGTAGACAGAGAGAAACAACTTGCCAGAGCAGAAAGCCATTAGAAGAAACCTTCACAGGAACCAGTGCCAGGGTAGGAAACCCTGAAATACAATTGATCTCCATCTGTATCAAGTAATAAGTTTACCTGCATTAATACTTATCTTATTCCAGTGAAAAGTCAGGACACCTAAAGGATCTACAAACCCCTCAAAATTACCTCCATAATACTTTCTACTTTACCAAAGAACATTCTGAAATGTTAACTACTCATCAGGTAAGAATGCCTAGCTGGTTGATGTTGACCAGATACATATCATCACTCACCTTGTTTGGATACAGGAAAACTACTGCGTGAGGGCCCTTCCAGGAAAGAGAGGTTATCAACCTCGTGAAATTTCAGCTCCAACTGCACCTCTCTATTCAGCCTGTCCTTCACTGCTGTTTGCAGCTTGACACTCATGCTAGGTGCAATCCTAACTCTGACTCTTCACCAAGTAAATGGTTTTGGTTAAATAAGACACAGAACCCCAGTATGTCATTTAAGAGGTTCTGAATCTTTATAAAGTCCAGTATCTAGTTCCCTAGGAGAGGTGCAAGTTGAATAGTAACAGAAGCCCTCTTCTAATTCTAATAATGTGCTAAGGGCATCCATCAGTCAACTCTGAAGGAAAGCATTTAATGGAAAGGGTATTTGTAGTCATTTCATCACTTAAATGAAGCCAGCCCATTCATTCATTAATCCATGGTTCATTTTAGCACAACAATAATTAAAACTGCAAACTGTCTAGAGTATATAAATAAAATATAAAAAGGACTGTCTTTGATTTATTCATTTCTTCCTTATAATAATCATTCAAGATTATTCACAATTTTGCTCAAAAGCTCCAAAGATATTTTTCAAATTTTTCTATAAAATATTGGCAGGTGATTTTCCCAGCATCTCAAACTTTAATTAAAATTTTGCACACTAACCTTGAGAATTTACAAAAGAGAATTTGTTTTAACAAGACATCTGTTGTTACTGGGTTATTTTTATAATAAAACAAACACCTTAGGAAGAGTATACTTCAACAGACAAAGTATCTAGATAACTGAAAGCACAGCATGGAACCCACAGGGATAAAAACAAGATTAGGTCTTCTAATATCACACAGAAGCTGCTCAAAACCAATATTAGGAACATAATTTGTAAAACATGACTTATACCACCCTCAACACAAGGAAGTTGTTCCTTCTACTTTCCATTCCCAATCCGTCACCACTGTCACTATTACATACATGCAAAAGAGAACAGTGAAGAAAACCCAATCCATATCTTCTAGTAACTTCACCCAACTATACTAACTGTTCATGTCTGTGAAATCATAAAAATGACAATTTCATAATTTGATTTATTAGCTTCATCATTGTAGTAGAGTAGCACAATGAGATATGGAAGAAAGCAAGGAAAATTTTTCAAATTTTCTACTCATCTGACCCATTTTACGGACTCAAATTTTAATCTTTTTCCAGGATTTATATTGTTTAACTTTGCTTTGTTTAAAGAACATTCCATTTAATACAATGAAAATATGCTACATATGCTACCAAAATATGTACCAGTACTGTTTTTTAACTGTATTGGCATGATGTATAATTAAAATTCAGAGTGAATGAAAATTCAGGACACATATGGAATAATCACTTGATCATCTATTATACACTGTAAAGACTTTATTTTTTAGAAAACCAGGAAAAATGCTACATTAGCACAAAAACCAGTTACCTATTATGTTTCAAGTAAGAAAATATTTTGATTAAAACTTTTGAAACAACTTTGAAAACATGGGAAGCTATCAAATGTCCATCAATAGGTGAATAGAAAAAATGTGGTTTATATATACAATAAAAATTATTCAGCCATAAAAAGGAATGAAACTGACATATGTTACAACATAGATGAACACTGAAAATATTATGCAAGTGAAATAAGTCAGACACAAAAGAGTTAATAATTAGAAATTAGAATAGAGTCTATGATGGTTACACAATACTGTGAATGTACTTAATGCCACTGAATTGTACAATTAAAAACAGTTAAAATGGTAAAAATTAGGTAGATTTCATCACAGTAAAAACAAAAATTTTAAATAGGAAATACCAATAAAACTTGAGGGGAAAAAACAGTCAAGAGGCAGTGAATTGTTCCCAAACCATTTTTTTCTAATTATCATAACATAATTACATTAGATATTAAATAAACTGACTTAAATGAGCAGGAAAAAGAGAGCTCTGGCTATTAAAAAGTAGGCTGCATGTTTTACATTCAATGAAAGCAAGCCATAAAAAACTCCTGATGAAGTTTTGGGTAAGACAACTAAAAATTATAAAATATTGGGAAAATCATATTCTAAAAGACACTGTACTCATACTCCTTCATAAACAACAAGTTTCTATCCCACCTCAATTAAAAAAAAAAACTGAAAATCATAGATGCCACATCTCTGTTATAGTTAAAGCAAAATAAAGTCAAAACTCCAACTAGTCATCTCTAACTCAAGAAAAAGGCCTTGATACTATACAAGATTCACTAATGACTATATATTTATAGTATTTTTTAATTAAAATGTTTACATAATGAGTTTTGTGGGTTTATAATTTAATGTATTTTCAGGTAACTGACCAAATTCCATTCGCAGGCCCATCAGGTAAGAAGGTTTATGCTGATTTATAACAACGCCTACCTATACTTCACTGGGTTGTGGATAAGATTAAAAAAGATAATGCAAATAGAAATGCTTATTGGCACACTGAAAAGCACATAAAAGTGCTAAATAAACATTTCATATCATTATTAATTATTATTAATAGGTAAAGAAGAGAACAATTAGAACACAATTCATTAGGATTCATGTGAAAGGAACTTTTTAGAAGTGCCATAAATTTCCAGAAAGAAGCCTTCTTGACATATGAAGGCTCAATACCTCCAGTTATAGATAAAAAATATTCTCTCTAGTCACTAAAATGGACATTTCAGCTTAAGATCCTGGATATGATCCCACATGACCTGATTTAGAGATCAAGCTAAATTTAAACAAACTATTGTCTCCATACCTTCCCAACTAAGAATCTGGGCAAGTTACTTCCAAAAGATTCAATTTTTCATCCTGAAATACCTCAGTGCTGCTGCAAAGATTAATATGGGTAACAAAATATGACAGCACAAAATACAGTGCCTGTCATATAAAAAGCACCCAAAATATATTCACTTCCCTTTACTAATTGTGATGCTAATTTAGAAACAGAATACTTAAAACATTCTTAACCTACCTAAACATAACATATTTTGATAAAGAAGGCTTTCCAAGATCTTTAGTTTCTCAGTCTCATTATAAACATCAGTTATCATTATAGGGATTAAATGAGCATCATGTCATCTGAAAAGGGGAGGAAATGAGCTAAGCGGATTGAGTATGAGCTCAAGACATCTCGGCATATGAGTGTCAGCCCTATCACTTCTTACTTCACCTCAGATAAATTATACTTACTCATCTATAAAAATGAAATAATACCTATCTCAGAGTGATTGTGAATCAAAAGAGAAATTAAATGAATATATAATTAGAATATGTGAACAGTACCCTGACACAAGGTAGATGCTCATCAAGGTTACATACCTACTCTTTACCTAGTTGACAATAACACTAGAACATGTAAAGATGGATTAGATGAGACTGACATTTTCCTTTACCTTACCCAAATTCAGAATCTAAAAACAAGTAGGTGGCTTTTTTTCCTTTATTGTGATAAAGTACATGTAACATTAAAAGTGCTATTTTAACCATATGTAGGTGTATAATTCAGTGACATTATATGCACAGTGTTGTAAAACCATCACCACTATTTCCAAAATTTTTCATTATCCCAAACAGAAACTCTCTACCCATTCAGCAGCAAAGATCCATTTCCCTAGCTCCGTGAAAACCTTCATTTACATTCTTTCTCTATAAATTTGCCTATAGTAGATAATTTATGTAAGTATCTTATAATATTTGTTCTTTGTGCCTAGCCTATTTAACTTTGCATATGTTTTCAAAGTTCATTCATGTGGTAACATGTACAGCATTCCATTCCATTAAAAGCTGAGTATTTCATTGCACATACATACATTTCATTTATTCATTCATCTCTTAATGGATACTTGGATTGTTTCTACCCCTTGGCTGTTATGAATAATGATACAATGAAAGTAAAGTGAACAAGCATCTATTTGAGTCACTGTTTTCAATTATTTGGGTTATATATCCAGGAGTTGAATTGCTGGATCATATGATAGTTCTACGTTTAATCTTTTGAGGAATCATCCAACTGTCTTCCACAGCACGTGCAGCATTTTAATTCCCACCACCAGCAATGTATGAAGGTTTAATTTCTCCATATCCAAAGACACACTTTGGTATTTTCTGGTTTTCGCTTTTGTTTGCTTTTTTAATATCCATTAGGGTAAGTGTGAAGCGACATCTCATTGTGACTTTGACTTGCAATTCTCTAATGACTAATGATGATGAGCATGCTTTCATATGCTTGTGGGCCATTGGCATTTTTTCTTTGGATAAATGTCTATTCAGGCATTTTGCCCATTTTTCAAGAGTTATGGGGGGAGTTGCTATTGGGTATATAAGTTCTTTATATATTCTGGATATTAAACTCTTATTAGATATAAAATCTGCAAACATTTTCTCCCATTTTACAAGTTGTCTGTTCACTCTCTTGAGAATGTAACTTGAAAAAAGTTTTTAATCAAGTCCAGTTTATGTTTTTTACTTGTGTTGCCTATTCTTTTGGTGTCATATTTAAGAAACCATTACCAAATTCAAGGCCATGAAGATTTATACCTATACTTTCTTCATAAAATTTCATAGTTTTAGCTCTTAAACTTAGGTCTTTGACCCATTTAGAGTTAATTTCTGTGGATGGTATAAGGTTAAGAGTCCAATGTCATACTTTTACATGTAGATATCACTTTTCCCAGCAACATTTCTTAAAAAGTGTTCTTTCCACCACTGAACGTTCTTGGCACTGTGGAAAAAAAAATCAACTGACCACAGATGTTGAGGGTTTATTTCTGGACTCCAAATTCCACTTTATTGGTCTGTATGTCAATCCTTGTGCTAGCATCACATGGTTTTAATTACTGTACCTTTGCAATAAGTTTTAAAATAAAGAAGTATGAAATCTTCCAACTTTGTTATTTATATACAAGATTGCTGTGGCTATGCTGGGTCCCTTAAAATTCTTTATGAATTTTAAGATAGATGTTTCCATTCCTGCAAAAACTATCTTTGGAGTTTTAGTAGGGTTTGCATCAAATCTGTGGACCACTTTAGGTAGTATTATCTTAACAATATTAAGTCTTCCAGTTCATAAGCTCAGGATGATTTTACATTTATTTAGGTCTTCCTTAGTTTCTTTCAAAAACATTTTATAGTTTTCAGTGTAGAAATCTTGCATCTGCTTAGTTTACTTTACTCCTAAATCTTTTATTCTTATGGATGCGATTATAAATGAAAGTATTCACCTATTTGACCAAACAGTTGCTAGAACTTCCAATACGATGTTGAAAAGAAGTGGCAAACGTTGGGCATCCTTGTTTTTTTCCTAAACTTAGGGGGAAAGTTTTCAGTTATTCACTACTGAGAATGATACCAGCTGTAGTTTATTCACATATGGCCTTTATTATGTTGAGAAAGTACCCTTCTATTCCTAGTTTTATTGGGTGCTTTTATCATGGAAAGGTGTTGGATTTCACCAAATGCATTTTGAGCCAATAAAGATGAGCCAAATAAAATGATTATGCTGGATTTTCTCCATCATTCTGGTAATGTGGAGTATTACATTGATTGACTTCTTATGCTGAGTCACCCTGGCATTCATGGGATAAATCACACTTGGTCACAGTATATAATCCTTTTACATGCTGCTGACTTCTGTTTGCTATATTTTGTTGAGAATTTTTGCACCTATAGTCATTAAGGATATTGGTCTGTAGTTATCTTTTCTTGTAGTGTCTCTTGCTTCAGAAATCAGGGTAATGCTGGCATCATAGAAGTTAGCAAGCACTGCCTTCTTTAAAATATTTGGAAGAGTCTGGGGAGGATTGGTATTAATTCTTCACATGTTAGACCAAATTCTCCAAGGAAGCCAATTCCTGACTTTTCTTTGTTGAGAGGATTTTTGTTACCAATTTACTCTCCTTCCATGTTACAAATATATTTGATTTCCTACTTATTCCTGAGTCAGTTTTTGAAGTTTGTACATTTCTAGGAATTTATCCATTTCATCTAAGCTATCCAGTTTGTGGTGTATAGTTGTTCATAATTTTCTTGTATAATCCTTTTTATCCTTATATAAAGTTGGTGGTAATGTCTACTCTTGAATTTCTGATTTAGTAAGTTGAGTCTTCTTTTTTTCATAGGCAATCTAAAGATTTGTCATTTTTGTTGGTATTTTCAAAGAAACTAGCTTTGGTTTCATTGATTTTTCTCTATAATTTTTCTTTTTTTTCCTAGTTCCTGTATCTCTGCTCTGATCATTTTTCCTTCTTTCCGTTAGGTTTGGATTTAGTTTGCTCTTCTTTTTCAAGTTTCTCCAAGTGTACAATTAAGTCACTAATTTCAGATTTTTCTTGCTTTATAAACATAAACTTTAGCAGCTATAAATTTCCCTCTGAACACCAATTTTGTTGCAGCCCATAATTTTTGGTATATTGTGTCTTTATTTTCATTCACTTCAAGATATTTTCTAATTCCCCTTGCAATTTCTTCAATGTCCTATTGGTTGTGCAAGAGTGTATTGCTCAACTTCCACATATTTGTGTCTTTCCCAGTTTTCCTTATGTTACTGATTTCTAGATTCATTTCATTATGGTCAAAAAGATACTTGTATGATTTCAATCTTTTCAAATTTATTAAGAGTTATTTTGTGGTCCGAAATATGGTCTAATCCTGAGAATGTTCCATGTGCACTTGAGAAGATCTTCTGTTGTTGAGTGTAGCATACTGTATTCATCTGTTAAGTATAATTGGCTTATAGTATTGCTCAAGTCCTCTGGTTCCTTGATCTTCTGGTTGTTCTCTCCCTTATTGAAAGTGGGGTCCTAAAGCCTCCAACTATTAATGTAGAACTGTCTTTTCTTCCCTTCAAGTCTTTCTATTTTTGCTTCATATATTAGGAGCTCTGTTGTCAGGTCCATATATGTTTATAACTGCTTTATTTTCTGATGAACTGAAACCTTCATCAATATATATAGTGACTTCCATTGTCTCCTGCAACCTTTTTTGACTTAAAATTGATTTTTTTTCTAAAACAGATCTTCCTCAATTTTCAATGGGCTTACAACCTGATAAACCCAGTATAAACTGAAAATATCAGAAGTCAAAAATGCATTAATACACCTAACCTACTGAACAGCATAGGTGAGCCTAGCCTAACTTAAACATGCTCAAGACATGTTATATTAGCCTACAGTTGGGCAAAAACATCTAACATGAAGCCCATTTTATAATAAAAATGTTGAGTGTCTTACATAATTCCACTGAACATTAAAAACCGAATGGTTGTATGGGTACAGGTAAGTTGTAAGGGTATCTGTTGTTTACCCTCATGATTGTGTGGCTGACTGGGAGCTGCAGCTCATTGTCACTGGCCAGTATCATGATAGAGCATCATAACACATATTGCTAACCTGGGAAAAGATCAAAACTCAAAATTTCAAAAGTTTCTACTGAATGTATATAGTTTTCGCACCAGGGTAAAGTTAAAAAAATTTAAGTTGAAGCATCACAAGTTGGGGACTGTCTATATAGCCACTCCATCTCTCTTTGGTTATTAGTATTTGAATGGAATAACTTTTTCTACCCTTTTACTTTCAATCTCATTGTGTCTGTACCTAAAGTGGTTGATTATTTTTTAATCTATTCTGCCAATCTCTGCCTTTATATTAGAGAATTTAATCTATTTGTACTTAAAGTAACTACTGATAAGGAAGGATCTGTTTCTGCCATTTAGGTATTTATTTACTGTATGCCATATTTTTTTGTTGTTCCTTAGCTCCTCTATTACTGCATTTTCTGTACTTAGTACATTTTATGCTGTGTACCATTTGATTCCTTTCCTATTCCATGTGTGTATTTTAGTTATTTTCTTAATGGTTACCAAGGAGATTATAATTAATATCTTAAGCTTATAACAGCCTAATTTGAATAATATCAATCAGTTTCAACAGTATATATACGTTATCCCTATACATCTCTATCCCTCCTACTTTATATGGTTATCATCAGAGATTACACTTTTACACATTATGTGCCCATTAACAAAGATTTATAATTACCATTCTGTACATTAATTTTTAAATTATACAGGAAAAACTGAGGAGTTACAAACCAAAAATACAATAAAACTATTTTTTATATTTACCTATGTAGTTACTTATACTCATATTCTTTTTTTCTTCATAAGGCTTTCAGTTTCCATCTACCATCTTTTTATTTCAACCTGAAGGACTCTTTTTACCATTTCTTGTAGGACATGTCTACTGGTGAAGTTTCTCAGTTTTGGTTTATCTAGAAATATCTTAATGTCACTCTCATTCTTGGTGGACAGTTTTGCCAGATACAGAATTCTTGGTTGACATTTTTTCTTTGAACACTTTAAGTATGTCAGCCAACTGCTTTCTGGCTTCCACAGTTTCTGATGAGAAATTAGTTGTTAATCTTATTGAGGATCCCTTATGTGCTATGATTCACTTCTCTGTTGCTGCTTTCAAGATTCTCATCTTGGTTCTAACTTTAGACTATTATGTGTAAATGTAGGTCTCTCTGAAATTATACTGCTTGGAGTTCATTCAGTTTCTTGGATGTATAGATTCATGTTTTTCACCAAATCTGGGAAGTTTTGGCCATCATTTCATCAAGTATTCTTTCTACCTCTTTCTCTCCCCCCTTTTCTTTCTGGGACTCTCATAATGCAAATGCTGTTCTACTTGATGGTATCCTCAGGTCTCTTTTAGGCTCTGTTTACTTTGCTTCATTTTTTTTTTTCTTTCTGCTCCTCAGACATGATTATTTCATTTGTCCTATTCAGGGTCACTGAGTCTTTCTTCTGCCTGCTCACATTTGATGCTAAATACCTCTTCTAAATTTTTTATATCAGTATTGTACTTTTCAGCTCCAGAATTCCTCTTTAGTTCCTTTTTACAACTTCTAGCTCTTTATTCATATTCCCATTTTGTTCATGCATCATTTTCTTGAATTCCTTTAGTTCTCTGTCCATGCTTTCCATTGGCTCTGAATATATTTAAGATAATTGATTTAAAATCTTTATCTACTAAGTCCAAAGTCTGCGCTTCCTCAAGAATGGTTTGTCAACTTTTTTTTCATTTGAGTAGGCCATATTTTCCTGTTTCTCTGCATGCCTTGTGATTTTTGTTATTGTTGAAAACTGGACATTCAAATATTACAGTGTATTATAATGTGGTAAAGCAGGAAATCAGATTCTCCTCCTTTCCCAGGGCTTGCATTCTCTACTTATGAAAGATTTAGCTTGTGCTCAGCCAGTGTTTTGACAAATATTTTCTTGAATGCCAAGAACTGAAAAACAAAACAAAAATCAAAAAACACTTCTCCTAGTCTTTGTAGATTGGTTCTGTGCTTTAACACTTAGCCACTACATTTAACACTTTAACACTTGGTCATGTTGTTTACAACCCTGCCTTGACCTTTACTTCCTGCACTAAACCTAGAAAGCCACCAGTAGTGAAAGTTTAAGGTCTTCTCAAGTCTTTCATGAGCATGAGTCTTCCCCTGGACATGCACTTGCCTTTCTAAATTCCCTCATATACAGTGGCACTTCTGATTGCCCTAATTTTCCAAAGAAATGCTCCCTGGCTTTTCCTCTCAAGCTTTAGGTGGCTGACAGCATGACTCAGCCATAATCTTTTACCCCAAGCACCTGCAGCTTTTTGCATTTGCCTTACAATGTCTTCAATCAATGCCCACTGGTTTTCTACCCTGAATGCATTTTGAATTAGGTGAAACAAATATGAATGTCTTACATCATTCCTTTAAGAAGCTCCCAGGCAGGTTAGAATAGACAAACACACTAATTTGTGAATAAAATCTGCTCTGCTCCCTCTGGAAACAGGGACCTGGGTCCCACACTGGGAAAACAGTTGCTGTCTTCAATATAACTGCCAAGTAATACTGGGGAAGGTGTGGGGCACAGACAAGTAAAAATGCCACAAAACTTTCCTACCATTTTAAAATGACTTTTCCTTGCCCTAGTATTTGCTTTGCTGTCAAGCACTATTTTTCTGAGTTCTGGCATATTTGTTCTAACAATTTCTGCTTGTTTTTCAATGTTTCTGTGGAAGAATGGGGTTTGGGAATTTTCTACCCTGCCATTTTGCTGACATTACTCTAAATATTTGTTTTTAAAGATCCAAAAACTCGTAATATATAGCAAGACCAACATTTACTAATGTAACATCTATTATTTTTGTACCATTTTAATCCGAGGAGATGCGTATAAGGACTATTTCCAGAAATTTCTACAGAGATCCATGAATTGGACTGAAGTGTTAAACTACTGAAATCAAATACAAGCAGTCACATTAAAATATGAACTTAATGGACACAATTTCTGAGATTTCTTTGAATACTCTGGCTAATCTGTAATCTCTTGTTTGCTGTCAAGTGTTAGATGGTAATAAAATACAAGAAAAATCAAAACAGCCTATTATTCTTAATTAAATAGCTCTTATCCCCCTGAATACATGACTGTAGTTTTATGAGGTATATATAATAGAAATATGTTTCAATAGTAAAATTATTTGGAGTTCTTTTGTATGGAAATAAAAATATCAGGGTTTCAAGGTTGTAGGTACTTCACAAAGAACAGAGCATTTGGCCAAAAACAGCCTACTAGGTGCTTCACCATAAGTTTGAGAAATATTGTGAGGTAGAATGTAATACTAAATATATTAAATTTTACATCCATTTTTTTTCAGAACTCCAAATAGAAATGCCTTACATAACTGCTTTTATAAACAAAGCTCAAAAAACATATTTAAAAAAAATGTATATGGTATTTGCTAAAGTCAATTAAAATTATAGTAGTTATGATGGAAATATATTTTAAAGATATTATCAATTAAATACATGTATACCATTCTAAAACATTCATCAGTTTTAACTATCAGAAGAGGGGGAAAATTCAGAATCTTTCAACTTGATCTGTAGAAACAACAATTCAATTAACTGCTATGTTTATGAGTAAAAAAGAAAAAGGACCAGGAAAATTAATCAACTATGAAAGCTTCATCCTAGTCCTTTTGAAACTTTATTATATATTTTTAAGTTGTTAATATACTAAAACTGTAATATCCTCCACAGCAGAGCTTATCAGACATCACTGGGTCATGAAATTAATTTACTGAGTGGGTCAAAATCAACATTTATTTAACACAATAGTATAGAATGGAAAATATCAATTGCATTGTTCATAAGGCTATGTATTATTTCATAAAACTTTCACTTCTTTTTTATGCATATACAAAAGCCATTCTCTTTCTACTACACCACAACACTACTCCATCAGAAGAAAGAGGTTAAAATAAGACACATCCTGCTATAGCACCGTCTTAAGCATAGGAAAATATTACTCTCTGCACTGCAGTGAGGTTCATACTCAATTACTTGAAGAAAATTACTTAAGGATAAAAAAAAGATTTAGATTATTTTACTACTTCTATCAGATTATAACTTTATATATAACTAACTCATAATTTAGAAACCATGAACATCTGAAGCAAACATCTACTCTATCATAAATTAATGGGCTCTAAAAATACCTCACATTCTAGGGAAGATTCACATAATTAGTCTCAAAGTTGTAAATATTAGATAAATTCATAAAACTTAACTGGCATATTAAGTCTTGCTCCTTAAAGAATTTCCTAGTTTCCCTCGATTTCAACCATAAATATGACCTTATTCTTACTAGGAACGCTCTTGGTACTGTGTTCAAGTTGTACTTATTTGTGTTATATCAGATTTAAATATATAACAAATTTAATCCATTTCTAAAGAAATACATAGACTTTTTAAAATGCTTCATCATGAAGTATAACTTGCTGGGAAATTTATATCACAAAAAAAAATCATGCCATGTCTATAAAACGTATGATTTGCCATAAAGATTAATTTGTCTTAACAGACTTAAGAACTTCATAAAATGCTTTGCTAGTGAGTAATTCTGTACACAGCAGAACTAGATCACAACATACGTTAAAACAACTAAGACTATTACTGCACAATTAGCCTTTGCAGATTAAATAGGCACCCTTATAAACTGTAGCATTCTTAATACATAAATTGGATTGACTTATCCAGTACTATTTAGGACAGTCTTTCCAAATTCCTTCTAATACTGAGCTTTCAGTTAATTCATATGTAATGTTTAAGCTTAGGGATCTTCATTTTATTTCTGACTTCATCTGAGATCAGATGTGAATCTAAGACTTTATTGATACTCTGCTTTTACTGGGAAGTATTAGGACTACATCTCAATTCTAAATTTAAAAAACAGTTCTGACAAAGTTCTTGAATGGAATTGTGAATTAATTCTTTCCTTCAACAAATGTCTGCCAAGGGAACTGTGAGTAGAGTGGTAAATGTGCCTAGCCTCTGCCCTCATGGAGCAGGCTTCCTTATTCGAGGTCTAGAAGAGTAGTCTATTGGCATGGAAAAGTGGAAAGACAGTACGGGCTTTAGAGAATCTAGGCTTCAAATCCAAGGTCCACATATGCTAAACATTAGGCAAATTTGTTAATCTCTCTAAGCCTTAATCTCTTCCTTTACAAAATGAGTTTAATATCAACTATTCCACAAAGTTATTTCAAAGGTTAAATATAAAAATACCAAAATGTGTCTAGTACAATAGTGAGAACATTACTAAATATTCAAAATATCCACAAACTCTGGACTGGTACAGAGAATCCATTCACTGTCCACTCTGAGACAAAAAACCTTAAACACCATTTCCAAAGAAAGTGAATCAGGAAGGAGGGTATAGCTCTAGTGGTAGAGTGCATACCTAGCATACAGGAGGTCCTGGGTTCAATCTCCAGCAACCTCCAAGAATAAATAAATAAACCTAATTACCGCCCCCCACCAAAAAAAGGAAGTGAATCAAACAGAAAACACATACGATACCATATTTAATCCAATTATTGTGCCAAATATAAGTAATTACCACCTTTTTCTCCATTTTATACTCCTTAACTTGGACTTCTATGTATGCCTTAAAAAAGTTATTTTAAAACATGTGAGCATGCCATCTAGTAACATAAAAGGAGAATTAAAAGTTAATTTTTAAAACCTCATGCTAACCTAAATTTCATACTATTGTTGCCTAAAGCAAAATTTGGTACAAAATTTAAGCAACAAAAGACTAAATTAATAAATGGCTAGTCAAAGAAGTTCAGGCACTTACTACAAGACACAAAAAAAGTTAATTTATCAATTACAGCCATGGCAATCCAGTTCATTAACCCAAATATTCATGGATACATAAAAAAGGATGACTTATTTCAGTCTCTGAACATTACTTTTAACATAACAATGTTTCAAAGTGTTGCTGCAAGAAAACATGTTAATACAAGTAAAACCATTTAATAGATGCTAAAATTTACCTGTTTGAGTCCTTCATCAGTAAGTTTGTCCTGGTTGCCTACATGAACTTTCTGAAGTAAAGGACAGTGAGAGGCAACCGCAATAATAGAGGTGTCAGAAAGCTGTTTACACCTGTAGGCTGTGTACCTAAGAAGTCCAGGACATTTAAATGCTAGAACACATACGCCAGTATCAGACATACTGCGACAGTCAGAAATGTTGATTTCAATTATATTTTGACTTCTTGATGCAATTTTTTCCAATAATTCATCAGTGACCTAAGAGAGGGGGAAAAAAGCAATAAATTTAAACACTGCTAAAAGAAGAAACTTAACTTTCTATTCTTTTATTAAACTGTCCCCGATAATAATTATATTAAAGCATGAAAACCACAATCAAAAAAACTTCTTACTTAATATTAAAGCATAAGAAGAACTGTGATGTAATAAAAAATGTGTTTGGTCTTTGTCTCCAGTTCCTGGAACAGAGCTCCTAAAAACCCTTGAAATTTCCTGAGAAATAGGAATGTCTTTTGTTATTCTTAACAAGCCCCTTTTGACAACACCTGAGTTAATTAAATGACTTAAGTTGGGGCCCCCAGATAGCTTTAACATGGGGGCTGGTCACCAGAAAGAACTAACACCAAGTGAACAGAGAGTGGAAACCTTCAGCTCCATATCTGATTTCCAAGGGAGGGAGCAGAGCTGAAGATTGGGTTATAAAAACTCTTGATTCAAAGGGCATCTGGATTGGTGAATACAAAAAAGTGCTGGGAGGGTGCTGTGCCTGGAGAGGCTATGGAACTCATAGTCTATCCCCCCATAACCTGCCCTACATATCTTTTCCATTTTGCTGGTACTGAGTTATATCCTTTATAATAAACGTAAGTATTTTCCTGAGTTTTGATTATTCTAGCAAATTATCAAACCTGAGGAGGGGGTTGAGGGAACTCCCAAACTTATAGCTGGTCAGTCAGAAGTACAGGTGTCTCCTGGGACTTGTGACTAACATACGAAGTGGGGACGTCTTACGGGACTGAGCCCTTACCCTATGAGGTCTGCACTACCGCTAGGAGTTAGTGCCAGAATTAAACTGAATTACTGGATACCCAGCCGGTGTCAGAGAATTTGTTGTTAGAATAGAGAAACACACATTTGTTGTTAGAAAATACCAAGAGATGATAATATACATGTTAGTTTTCATTACTTTAATTAAACCTTCAAACTCACCAAAAACTCCCCACAAACAAAACTGTATTGAGATTTTTGAGTCTGTTCTGTTTTTAACCCAACAAATAATGTGTATCAGTCAACATGATGTATGAATTTTGACTTTTCACAGTTAATATTAGATGATATCTACCAAAGTATATAAATTTCAATTGCCTTACTACTTCTATGAGAATAAATCACATGTAACTATACCCATAGCTTGGAAAATACATCATTTGGGGTATCAGCATACCAAAGACTACCTACAAAAGTCCACATCAAAAGGCTTTTCTCAGAAGACTCAACGCTAAATTTAAGTAACCTTAAAATTCATCTGGTGAATAACTCACATGGCCATCTCAATTTTTAAACAATTTTTTAAAAACGAACTTTAAAAAAAAAAAACAACAACCAACTTCTATACATTCCCTGCCCAATCATGCTTTCAAAAAAAAGAAAGAAAACAGAGTTAACATTATTCAAGTCTTTTGAGTAAAAACAACAGTGAGAGAAAATGCACATGATGAAATTTAGAAAGGAAGAAAGAAAGAACTGGAGTGTTGAGGGGTACTAGGAGTAAAAACCAAGGTTTTATGCTTGCTGAAAACAGCACACCTCTCTCTCTCTTTTTTTTTTTTTTCCTTTTTTCATCTCCAGAACTATCAGCAGAGGGGAAAAGCTATTCTTTTTTTTTTTTTTTTTTTGACCTTAACTAGAGAATTTATTAAGAACATCTTCTTTGAGTTCCTTCCTTCACTTCCACAATGTTGTTGCAGAAAACTTTATAACTATGCAGATTGGTCTCACTTTAAATGCATGGCTACAAATCTCAAATGTCACAAACACTGCCACCCAGAGATGTTCCTACACTTCCCTAGTATGTTTACTTTTGCCCTTTGGAAAAAAAAAACAGTTTCATACGTTATCCACTCTCCTCAAATTGCCTGCAATAGCTCATTTCTTTTTTTCTTTTTTTTTTTTTAACATTTTTTATTGATTTATAATCATTTTACAATGTTGTGTCAAATTCCAGTGTTCAGCACAATTTTTCAGTTATTCATGGACATATACACACTCATTGTCACATTTTTTTCTCTGTGAGTTATCATATCATTTTGTGTATATTTCCCTGTGCTATACAGTGTAGACTATTCTACAATTTTGAAATCCCAGTCTATCCCTTCCCACCCTCCACCCCCCTGGTAACCACAAGTCTGTATTCTCTGTCTGTGAGTCTATTTCTGTCCTTTATTTATGCTTTGTTTTTGTTTGTTTGTTTGTTTTTGTTTTTGTTTTTTAGATTCCACATATGAGCGATCTCATGTGGTATTTTTCTTTCTCTTTCTGGTTTACTTCACTTACAATGACATTCTCCAGGAGCATCCATGTTGCTGCAAATGGCATTATGTTGTCGGTTTTTATGGCTGAGTAGTATTCCATTGTATAAATATACCACCTCTTCTTTATCCAGTCACCTGTTGATGGAAGTTTAGGCTGTTTCCATGTTTTGGCTATTGTAAATAGTGCTGCTATGAACATTGGGGTGCAGGTGTCATCCTGAAGTAGATTTCCTTCTGGATACAAGCCCAGGAGTGGGATTCCTGGGTCGTATGGTAAGTCTATTCCTAGTCTTTTGAGGAATCTCCACACTGTTTTCCATAGTGGCTGCACCAAACTGCATTCCCACCAACAGTGTAGGAGGGTTCCCCTTTCTCCACAGCCTCTCCAGCATTTGTCATTTGTGGATTTTTGAATGACGGCCGTTCTGACTGGTGTGAGGTGATACCTCATTGTAGTTTTGATTTGCATTTCTCTGATAATTAGTGATATTGAGCATTTTTTCATGTGCTTTTTGATCATTTGTATGTCTTCCTTGGAGAATTGCTTGTTTAGGTCTTCTGCCCATTTTTGGACTGGGTTGTTTATTTTTTTCTTATTGAGTCGTATGAGCTGCTTATATATTCTGGAGATCAAGCCTTTGTCGGTTTCACTTGCAAAAATTTTCTCCCATTCCGTAGGTTTTCTTCTTGTTTTATTTCTGGTTTCCTTTGCTGTGCAGAAGCTTGTAAGTTTCATTAGGTCCCATTTGTTTATTCTTGCTTTTATTTCTTCTAGGAGAAAATTTTTTAAATGTATGTCAGATAATGTTTTGCCTATGTTTTCCTCTAGGAGGTTTATTGTATCTTGTCTTATGTTTAAGTCTTTAATCCATTTTGAGTTGATTTTTGTATATGGTGTAAGGGAGTGTTCTAGCTTCATTGTTTTACATGCTGCTGTCCAGTTTTCCCAACACCATTTGCTGAAGAGACTGTCTTTATTCCAATGTATATTCTTGCCTCCTTTGTCAAAGATGAGTTGACCAAAAGTTTGTGGGTTCATTTCTGGGCTCTCTATTCTGTTCCATTGGTCTATATGTCTGTTTTGGTACCAATACCATGCTGTCTTGATGACTGTAGCTCTATAGTATTGTCTGAAGTCTGGGAGAGTTATTCCTCCAGCCTCTTTCTTTCTCTTCAGTAATGCTTTGGCAATTCTAGGTCTTTGATGGTTCCATATGAATTTTATTATGATTTTTTCTAGTTCTGTGAAATATGTCCTGGGTAATTGGATAGGGATTGCATTAAATCTGTAGATTGCCTTGGGCAGTGTGACCATTTTAACAATATTGATTCTTCCAATCCAAGAGCATGGAATATCTTTCCATTTTTTAAAGTCTTCTTTAATTTCCTTCATCAATGGTTTATAGTTTTCTGTGTATAATTCTTTCACCTCCTTGGTTAGATTTATTCCCAGATATTTTATCACTTTGGGTGCTATTTTAAAGGGGATTGTTTCTTTACTTTCTTCTTCTGTTGATTTATCGTTAGTGTAAAGAAATGCAACTGATTTTTGAACGTTAATTTTGTAACCTGCTACCTTGCTGAATTCTTCAATCAGCTCTAGTAGCTTTTGTGTGGACCTTTTAGGGTTTTCTATATATAGTAACATGTCATCAGCATATAATGACACTTTTACCTCTTCTTTTCCAATTTGGATCCCTTTTATTTCTTTCTCTTGCCTGACTGCTGTGGCTAGGACTTCCAGGACTATGTTGAATAGGAGTGGTGATAGTGGGCATCCTTGTCTTGTCCCAGATTTTAGTGGGAAGCTTTGGGAAAAGCTATTCTTAGGCTGAGTTTGTAACAAATAGCTCAGACATCCAAGGGTAATGAAGTAAAGAGCCAGTGGATTACCTCCCATTACCTTTCTCCACTCCACCAGCCACAACTAACTAAATATTCACCATTCCCCCAAACACAAATTTCACAAACTCAGGCAGGTAAATGACTAATTCTATGACTTTTTAACCAATGAGGCAAAAAAAAAAAGAGAGAGAATTTATACATAAATGCTTATTTTGCTTAAAGTGTATGTATTAGAAACACACATAATATACCACCAGTGGTATGTTGGAGTTGGCTCATACCAAGGTACAAGAGTCTACAGTCTATTGCATACCGCTTTCCACATCAGTAATATCACTATATTCAGTGACGTCACATTAGTAGCTTGAAATTGGTCATGGTGAGAGTACTTACACCACAGAAACTGGAAAATATTACAGTTCAGGGCTTTTTCTTTGTTCATTTGTTTTTGAAAGACAATTGTTAAATATTTATCAGCACATCATTATTTACAATATCACGGAAGGATTTAGAGTGGGTTTATGACTGTAATAAAATTCTATTCTTACTGAATATTTTTATATATTTCCAATGCCAATTACTGTCAACCAAGTTTAAAGGAACAATTTTTTAACATTTTTTTATTGAGTTATAGTCATTTTACAATGTTGTGTCAGATTCCAGTGTACACCACAATTTTTCAGTTATACCTGAACATACATATATTCATTGTCACATTTTTTTCCGCAGTGAGCTACCACAAGGTCTTGTATATATTTCCCTGTGCTATACAGTATAATCTTGTCTATCTACTCTGCATATGCCTGTCAGTATCTATAAATTTTGAACTCCCAGTCTGTCCCTTCCCACCCCTCCACAAAGGAACAATTTAACAAGTCCAAAAAACTGCTTGTAATAAGCTCTATTAACCATCTTCTTTCCTAATATACACCACCATATAAACATATTGGGCAGTGGGGCAGATTGAAAAATTCATCAAAATGAAAAGTAAAACAAAATGTTATCTTATTGCATTCTGCTTCCATTTCTTCATCAAAAAAACAAGAATACTATTATTAAAAGTATAATAATATGATATATTAATAGGGATAATGATAGTTATCAACTCATAAAACTGTTGTATATATAAAGCTCACAGAACATTATGTACATGGCACACCAGCAGCATTATATAAATGTTTGCCATCATTTTCTACTATGAAATAAATATTCACAAAATGACCCCTGCAAAAAGAAAAAGTTTAATAACTTTTTTAAAAGGTAATAAAAAGGGGGGGGGGGGCAAAAAGCACTAAGACAAAAAGGATTAAGAAACAACCCAAAATTACCAATCCAAACTGAAAAAAATATCTCCTTTACCATAAAAATCTAGCTTCAACTTGAATTTGAAAAGAAAAAAAAAAATACTAAAGAACAGACTTATACAGTCATTTGAACCATTTTGCAAAACTATAACATGAAAGAAGTGATTTCTAAAAAGGAAAAAGATATTTTTTGAGTAGGTTAAATTGATTGTTTCTTCAGAATTAGATTCCGTACCTGCTGACGACTACTAAGATCCAGCTGCTTCCAAAACTGGAAATCTAAACAAAGGTCACGCCAGTACTTGCAAACCAATGATGCAGAAAGGCAACGCTCATCCAGGGATAAATTGGAAAATATCTGTGAATAAAAAGGAACCACATAAAACATGTTAAACATTTTAAAGGCACACAAAGTTTTTTATCAGTAAGAAAAAAATTAATTTTTTCAAAGACAAAATCATCTTAAGTACAAGTGGCCATTATTACAAGAGTCATTGTTAGGGACTGTCCTAAAGAGGAAGTATGATGTGTAAGGAGTCAAGAACACAGCTAAGAGAGAAAAAAAACAAACACTTAAATTACTAAAATCATGAATTAAAAAAAAATTATCACCAATTTTATAAAAATAGAAAGAATGGTAAGAAAGTACTATGAACAATTGTATACCAACAAATTAGATAACCCAGCAAAAAAAACTTCTAGAAACAAACTACAAAAAATTGACTCAAGAAGAAATAGAAAATTTGAATAGACCTGTAACAAGTAAAAATATTGAGTAAGTAATCTAAAGACTTCCAACAAAGAAAGGCCAAGGGTCAGATGGCCTCAGCAGTGATGTTTACAAAACAAACACAAATCCTTCTTAAATTCTTCTCAACACTGGAGCTTGAGGGAACTCTTGCTAACTCATTCTATGTGGTTAGCATTACTCTGAAAGCAGAGCCAAAGACATCACAAGAAAACTATAGACCAATGTCCCTTATGAATTTAGAGGCCAAAATCCTAACAAAATACCTTTGACCCTTGAACAATGCAGGGGTTAGGGACACTGACCCCTGTGCAGTCAAAAGCTCCAGTATAACTTATAGTCAACCCTCCCTATATGCAGTTCCTCCATATCCATTGTTCTACACCCATGGATTGAACCAACCAAGGATTGTGTAATACTACAGTATTTACTGTTGGAAAAACATCTGTATTTAAGAAGACCAGCAGAGTTCAAACCCACGTTGTTCAAGCAAACTGAAACCAGCAGCATATTAAAAGGATCATACACCATGGCCAAGTGAAATTTATCCCAGGAATGCAAAGATGGTTCATCATGCAAAAATTACTCCATTTAACACACCATATTAATAAACTAAAGATTTAAAAAACCAAATCATCTCAATTAATGCAGGAAAAGCATTTGACAAAATCCAGTACCATTTCTTGATAAAAATACTCAGAAAACTAGGAATAAAAGGAAACTTTCTTAACATGATAGATGGCATGTATAAAAATCCCAATTATCATTATACTTGATGGTGAAAGACTGAATGCTCTCCCTTGAAATAAGGAACAAGACAAAGATTTCTGCTGTCTCCACTTCTATGCAACATTGTACTGGAGATTCTGGCCTGGCAGATTCTGGTAGTTATGCAAGGAAAAGAAAGAAAAGGCATCCAGGTTGGAAAGGAGGAATTAAAATATTCTGTAGTCACAGATACTACAATCTTATATATACAAAGTCCAAAAGAATTTATACACAAAAATTCAGAGCTAGTAAGCAAATATTTCTATAGACTAGCAATGAATAATGAAGTAAGAAAGTACTTCTATTTGTAAAAGCATCAAAAAATTCTTTTTTATAGTTTCCATTTTTTTTTATATTGAGATTTCCCATTTGTTGGGTCAATGTTACCATATTCTCCTATAATTTGAATAATGTTTCCTTCCATTCTTTTAGTATGTTTATGACAGCAGCTTGAAGTTTTTATTTTCTAAGTCTAATATCTGTGTCTACTCAGTTTCTATTAACTGCTTTCTTTCTCACTATAGCTCACATTTTTTTCTGTCTCTTTACATGTCTTACAATTTTTCCTTCAAAACTAGATATTTCATATAACATACTGTAGCAACTCTGGAAGCTGACATACTTTTCAAATTTTTTTTTTTAAACCTCAATCTCCCTGGCCTTAAAGAGTAGGATCTGAGTTCCCTGCAGTTTGGATGTCTCTGCTCAAGTTTTAATTCTTATCCACATTTTTTTAGCCTGGCTTCCTAGAGAGGTCAACTTGTATCTAAATTGCTTAGTTTTCAGCTAGTTATTTGGGCAAAGATATGCTCAAACATCTTAGGCCTGGCTCTTTAACCTGAGCATGTGATGGAGACAGCACATTCAAGGCTTAGCCAATTCTCAAGTCTGCTTTGGCTCTTGCCTTCTGCTGGATACTCTCAAGTCTTCCCTGTCCGTGTACATAGTTTCACAGTAAGCCAAGGATATGTGAAGAGCTTATTATCCCTTTACAGTCCTCTCATTTCCAAGGTCTGCCTATTAAATTGTTGGCTGGTTCCCCACTCATCCCAAATGGCACCACAATCTTGAGACCTGCAAATATGTGGATTTTCCCAATTTTTTTCCTACCAAGCTCATCACTTTTAGTGGACAAATACAAGTTGTTACTCATTGCCCCAAACTAAGTTACCCTAAGACTGCTGGTTTTCCAAACTCTTGATTTTTGCCAAAGGTACCAGAGTAGGGGGCACAGTAGGGGCCTCGTGAAGGAGTGGTGTAGACTTCCACTCTTCTTACCTGAAGTTCTAGTGGTTTTCCTGAGAATAAATGTGTCTCAATTTGTTGTCTGCCTTTGGTCAATTTCCAAAGCCCAAATTAGTTTGGGGTAATTTTTCCTGGTAATTTATATGTTTTTTTTTGTTTGTTTTTTTTTTTTTTGGTTTGGAAAGGATTCACCAAACTCTTCATAGCCAAAGTTGGAAGTCCCTCTCTTGTGAATATTTTTATGCCCGTCTTCCTCATTTCACAGACGAGAAAATGAAGATTCAGGGAGACTACATCATTTGTTTACAGTTAAGGGACTACATGGTTTTAAAGGGCTAATTTGTCCCTTAACAAGTAGAAGATATATGGAACATGGTCACTGGAACCAAGAAACACCTTGTTTAAAATATGTCTGACTTTGTATAGCACATTCTTTGAACCTTACTCTTCTCTTTTGTGAAAGTGAAGTGATTGTTATAATCAGCAGATAATTGATTATATTTAAGTGGATCTAAATGAGTCTTATTTATTCAGAGGAAAGGAAATTTAATAAGTGGGTAAAGGGAAGATAAAACCAGTACCAGTAAAGACGGATAAAAGTAAAAAAGCAAAATACTAAGCTGAAATATCAAAGCATATTTAATATACTTTGCATATGGTTTGTGGTAGGCAACCTGCAAAATTGCCCTCAGTGACCCCATCTCCTGGATTTACATCTGTGTAATCCTTTCTTCTTGAGTGTAACCTGGATTTACTGACTTACTGCTAATGAACACAATATGGCAGAAGAAATAGGATGTTATTTCTGAGATTAGGTTAAAAAAAACTGTGGCTTTCATTAGGGGTGTTCTTGGTTCTGTTGCTCCTAGGGAGTGAGCTACCACGTTGTGATCAACCCTATGGAGAAGTCCACATGGCATGGCAAGGAATTTAAGCATCTGGCCAACAGCCAATGAGGACCTGAGGCCTGCCAACAACCAAGGGAGTAAGCTTGGGCAAAAGTGCTCAAGCCCCAGTCAAGTAGCTCAAGCTTGATTAAAACCTCCTAAGAGACCTTTGATCAGAGAGACCCAGTTAAGCAACAGAGAGATTCCTAATCCACAGAAAATATGAAATAATAAGTGTTTGTGGTTTTAAACTACGTAATTTGTTAAACAGAAATAGATAACCAACATATGTTTAAATATTCCTGCTCTTGGTTCTATCATTAAAATGCTATCTTACCTATACCCTAACTCCTCAAAAAGGAACTACTCTGCTCCATGCTGTTTTCTTAACTCATTTAACAAACATCTGTGCGCATGTCCCTTGGCTTCTGTGAGAGACACTAAGACATGAGAGTTGTTAACCGGCTTTAAGATTATATAGTCAAAGGTATTTCTGAATTATTTTTGGATAATTTGAGATTCAAGAGAAAGAGCATTTCAAAGATTGCTTTGAAGAAAGGGAACACAGGTCTATAAAGGATTGACCTGGAACAACATTTTTGTTAAATAAAAAAAGAGAAAAAATGACACTGAAAAAAAATTGAGATGGCACTTGCATCAAGCCAGGAAATTGCTTACTTTAACACAGGACTATTAGCAACAGCTTGAACACGACAGAAGTCTAAGCCAAGTAGGTATTCTAAGGCTGCAGAAGATCCAGGGATCTATCATCTCACAGCTTGATGCTCTTTCATCACTACCTTAATTTATAGGGTTGAAGATGACTTACTCTTTTAATCCAGGTGGTCTAGCCCTGGAAAAGGGAAGAGGAAGCAAAGGACAAGTAGCTGCATTTTATAGTGTAACTTGGAAGTTGTATATATTGCTTCCACTCACATCCTATTACCTAACATTTAGTCACATAGCCACCCCCTACCCATAAGAGAGGCTGAGAAATAGTCTCTAGTTAGGTGGTAATGTGTCTAGCTAGAATATAGTGGGTTCTGTTACTAAAAAGAATATAAGGATAACGAATGTTGGGAAACAGCAGTGACTTCTAGTCGGGACCTGGGTTGAAAAACAAACTTAATATTCTTGATCTTTAGTGGCAGCTGTGGATAATAGAACTAAACTATTAATTAGCAGAAAATGTACAAGTCATATTACTGATATAATGTGAACTAATCACTACCAGGTCAATATCCAAGAATTATTAAGCCTTGAAAGATTCTACTTTTGACCGGGGCATTGGTATGAGGTATCAGAAGATATTTCAGACTAAAGAAACTTCCAGAGAATGCACTGTTGCTTAATACTTGACCATATACATCCCACAGAATATTACAGTACTTAAAAATCAAATATACCAAAACCTACATTTGGCTATTTCATTTCTTGATGAAGAGATCTTGTTATCAGACATTACTACAAAAAGGAGTTAAGGTTTATGAGCATGCAGGTTGTATGCAAGTTACAGAAATACATGAAAAGAAGTAAATCTATGTAGCTATTTCACATTGACTACCTCCTGTGTGTCAGTTCAACTCTTTTGGCCTTTTCAATTTTTTTCTCATGTACATCATATTTTGCCTCTTTCTTAAATATTCTACTTAGCATTGTCTGCCAAAAGCTTGAAAGTAAAATGTACTAAATAGTCTGTTGAATAAAGCACCATTTAGAAAAACAGAGACACAAAACATTAATTTCTGGTACTTTTCCAACCATACAGCCAAAGGGAAGTCACAGATTCTAAAACTACTTCCTCATCTACAACTTAAAATAATTTCTCACAATTTAATTATTAAAATTTAAAACACAGCAAACTAATCAAATTCCAACTATTACTACATAGCATGTTAGTCTCTAGCAAAGTCAGACATTCACACAAAAACAAGTTTTATTCCACAGCCAGTCACAGAATTCAATAAAACCCAAGAGTCTTTTTTTTTTTTTTTTTTTTGAAGTATTTTGGGAGGAAACACTATGAAATGATGGGTCCTTCTGACATATCTCCATTATTCTCTGAGCACTTCCTTGCATTCTGGCACAAAATATTCTAGGCTCATCCTATGCTTTCCTGTTTCAGCCCTGGAATCAGTCATTTCTTCAAGGAACAGACTCTTTTTAGCGGCAAATGGTATGTAGAAGCTAAGATCTGGATACTAAGTATACTCACTGTTATTGGGTATTGCAGCTCGAAGACCATCTCAGAGGGCAGAGTGAGGGACTGCACATGTAACCAATCTCCCATCACTGCTGCTAGCTTCTCCTACCCCATTTAAAGTCATTACAAAATAATGGCTATATTTCCCTGTGCTGGATAATATGTTTGTTGCTTCAAGATTGTTGCTAAGTATAAAATAGGATATTTAATCAAAGGTAAGCAACTTTCTAAGAAACTATTATTTTAGTATTAAATACTTCCATATTTGCCTTCACATATCTTCCCTTACATTCCCTATGATTTATATAACCTGGTATCCCAAGTCGGTAAAGGTTACTCCCTTGACAGCTACTTATTACAAGGCACCAAAATTTATAGACTTCTCAAATGAGAAGAACACAAGTCTTACCTTTTGGTAGCCTGATCTTATTAAGTTAACCAAGATTACTAGGCATTCTTCAACAAAGAAAAATCTTGAACCTGACTTCCTAAGGACACTCCATTTCAGCACTGGCTAAAATCATCCCTAAAACTCCAGAGACATAACTTCTAGAATTTATATGGCACTGGAGCCTTAAGTCAAAGCATTTATGAAATGCTACATGTAACTTAGTTCCTTTTACCCACTAGAAAACTACATTCAAAGCTTTTAAAAGTCACATTACTTTTTTTCTTGAGTCCTATTTCCATTGCTTTTATCCTTGTTTTCATATTTGAAAAAAACAGATCAGGCACATAAGCCTTCCTTCCAAGCATATTTTGCTTATAAAAATTCCTTGATCACTAAAGCAACCTGTGGGTAACAGAGCTGTAAAAGAACAGATTTAATACCTATTGACACAGTCAGAGATGCACACACGGTGAAGCAGTTTTTTAATGGTGGTGATGGATTCTGAGTCTCTGACCTGGTTTCCTTTGGAAAGGAACAGTCTGCTGACAGAGAGCAAAACATCTAAACATACAGCACACAAAGCCTCTAAAATTTAAATGTAGATCTCAAAATACCCAGTTACTTGAATAGCAACTACTTAAAGAAAAATATTCCATTGCTATCACTTGATAAAACTGTTATTGTACTTTCAGTATATAAAAATCTAATTGTGATATCAGTAGGTAAGGTTGCTTAAAGTTATAAAGGCAACAGGTAGCAAAGACTGAAGGTAGCTTATTTGATCCCAAAAAATCCATTAACCAGTCAAAGATCAAATGTAACTGGCTTAAGTACTCAAGAAAATGCTATTCCCAAAGCTGACCTCTGAAGAGCCATTCCCTGCTTCTCAAATTTCTTGTATTTAAAGACACAATTCAACCCTGCACACCCAATTATAAAATTAGCCTCTGACTCATAATGGTTAGAAGTTGGCTGGTATAAGTTTCCCCCTACCTCCGAATTCAGGAATCTCTTTCATAAAATCTCTGAGAGATTATTCAAGCCCTCTTACACCATATACTGAAAAGATCTCTAGACCTGAAAACACTGAGTGGAGTTCCAGCCCAGGATCTGCCATTCACTATGTAAAATGTCTTGGGGTAATCATTTCACTTCTCCAGGCCTGTTCCTTCATGCCTAAGAAGTAGGGAGTGACCAGATGACCTCAAAGGTCTCTTCCTGTTCTGAAGTTACATAATTATGATTTCCAATGAAGCTCACTATTTCAAGAAAGAATTCATTTCATTTTTACACAGCTCCTACAATTAGAAAGGACTTCCTAAATTTTCAGATATTCACATTCTTCAACCTTGAAATTCCACTTCTTGCAATCCACTCTAAGAAAAAAAAAAAAATGACCACACGTGCAAAGAAAACATCTATTAGCATAAATTGGAAAAATCCATTAATAGAGAAATAAATACAGTATGGTATAACACTATGTGATGCTATACAATAGTTTTAAAAAAATGAAGGAAACGATATACTCACCAATAAGGAAAGAACTCCAAATCATACTGTTAATGAAAAAAAATGCAGAACTTGTACATTTTGATGCTATTTATGAAAGATGTTATGAAGTTTTACACAGGCTTTCTACAATGATAAAAATATTCTGATCTGCACCGTCCAGTACAGTAGCTACCAGCCACACATGACTACTGATCTCTGAAATGCAGCTATTGTGACTGAGAAATGAATTTTAAATTTAATTTAATTTTAACTACTTTAAATAGCCACATGTGGCTAGAGCCTACTGTATCCCACAGTACAGGTCTAGAAGAACAATCTAAACTGGTAACAGTGGTATAATTACCTCTGTAAATGAAACTAGATGGTAGGGTAGGGGTGAATCAAGGCAGACTTTTGCTCTACCTACAGTATTTGAATGTTTTAAAGCAAGTAATACTTATAACTTACATAAAAATAAAATTTAAAAAGGTTTTGATATTGAACCAAAAATCTGCCTATGAATCACTATAGAAAGATTTTAGTTTTTGTTCTGCTTTTGCCATACCTAGAAAAAAATAAGCAAGTATGGTAGTTTGAGTCAACTTCCCTAAAAACACCCTTTAAAACACATTTCCTCACTTTCCTCCAAACTCTCTTCCCTTCACATCCCCTTTTTCTGCAACTATAGTAACTTCTGGTACAAAGGATGTAGCAATACAATTATTACTATCGACCCATTATCAAGGCATACTTTCTAATGGGGGTAATAGCTTCGGTAAACACTGAAAACCTTCTATCTCAATTCATTCCAGACAGTCCAACTCACTCTGTGCCGAAAACCACTAGAACCATGAAACCCACACAGAGTATCTTTATCCAAGTTTCTGATACAAGTAATGGAAATCTACATAACATGTCTAAATAATCCAACACAACAAGGGAAGTCCAATGAGTGATTTCCAAATGTTCCTTAAACCAAGTTTTCAACAGTTCCTAGGAAAAATGTGAAAAAGAACAATGTAGCAGACAAAATAAACTTATTCTATAGGAATTGTATTTATTATGAAATCACATCCTTACTCCTTTTTGTTTGTTTTTATATTAAAATGTTCTCCACCTCATGAAATAATGATTTAGGCAGAAAGTAGTAAGTACCTGGTTTTTGTTTTATTTTTAAACAGTCTTACTTGCCAGATAACAAGATAGCAATCAAACCTCTATACCAAATATTTGCTGATATTTAGTTTGTTCACATCATCTACTAATTTAAAGGATTGAAGAAAGTTCCCTCTGCCCTAAAATGCACACCCTGAACATATAGAGGCGGCAATTACTCCTCCAAAAATACACCTCATTTTGATACAAGGAAAAGTTAAGTTTCCCCACTCCTTTACTATATTATTTACAAGAATATTGTATCATAATAAAGATCCAAACACACAGGGTTATAAACATGTAAAAAGTCTAATCAAAATATATTGTTGACAATAACAATTATAATTGATGACAGTTACTTCAGTAACAATAAAAGTAGCCAAATTCTTTTGGTTAGTTTTAAATATCGTCCACACTGAAAATGGAGGTTTATATTTACTAAGCTCCAGAGAGTTGCAGGGGTGAGGGTGGGAGAGAAGGGAAAAAATAAGGAAAAAATAACTTTTTAATACTAATTTACTACAAACTGTCACATAATTAAGTTTATCACTAGCACTGACAAAATTGCAAATTTTACTTAGTAGTTGAAAGTGACACAAAGCTCCCACAGGACACCTACCTCTTCTCCATCCATCCCCTCAACAAAAAAAAAACTTTTGTCTTCACCTTCTGGTAATCTGTATGCTGTTATGTAAGGGTTAAAATATATAAAGGCAATAAAACATAGCATAATAAAAGAGTTTTCAAGTCAGGCAGGCCTAAATTCCCCAGATCTGCCCATTACTGTCTGTCTGTGACCTTGGGCAAGTCATTCAACCTCTTCAAGCACCACTAGCTTGTAAGCTCCATAAAAGCAAAGACCACTTCTGCCTGACTTAACAACTGAAAGCACTTGGCACTGAAATACCAGTTTCTTCATGTATAAAGTAAGGAGGTGAACAGTATTTCTCTCACAGCATTAACTGAAGGATTAAATGAGATAATATGTATATAAAGCTCTGGCACAGTGCCTGATCATGGTAAATGTTCAATAAAAGTTAACTGTTATTGACATCAACTAGCAGCTATCAAACCTGAAAGTACTGTTCGAAGACTTTCAAACACTAACATACAAAGTAAGTGTAAACTGCTAGTAAGTGTAAACTGCTCAACTTACAAAAAAAAAAAAAAATACTTCACACAAAACCTATGAGTAGTTTCCAAACCACTGGGCTGGGAATCTAATAATAGATGAACCCTGAATTGTGTGCAACAGACCCAAGCTATTAAATGACACTCAGTAGACTCCAAGTTTTTCTACTTCAAAACACAGGCCATGAGCATCCTCCCCATTGGCTTCCCAGTCTCCCCTTTGGACGTCTTGGGCTGTCAGGGAACCCCCTCCTCCGCGCTTAGAGGGAGGAGAGAGAAAACCTAGGCGGAGGCCAGGGTTGGGGGAAAGCGCGCATCCCTGCGCCACTCGCCCAGACCCACCTTGAGCAGGATGGATGGCGGCAGCTGGTTGATGTCTGGGGTTTCGGGGGGTGGCTCCCTGTGACAGTCGCAGGGGTTTTCGGGGAGTTCTTGACAGTCCGAGTCGCCGCATTCGTGCTGCTGCTGCTGCTGCTGCTGCTGCTGGGCGGGCGAGGGGGCGGTGCCCCCCGCTCGGACAGCGTCCCCGCCGGCCTCTGTCGGGGCACCTTCTGAAGTGGGAGAGGAGCGCGAGGGGCAGAGAGGCTGAGGTGGCTGCTCCGGGCCCTGGCAGCAGCCGGCGTCGGGGGGCCGCGGCGGCGAGGCGCCTCCCCCCGCAGGGCCTCCTCCTCCGCCGCCGCCGCTGCCGCCGCCGCAGGCCCCCCCGCCGCAGCGGGGCTGCTTACAGGGGGTGCAGGCGGGGACCCCGGCCCCCTTCCGCTTGCACACCATTTCGGGGGGCGTGGGGGTCTCGGCCGACGGCGGCCCCCGGAAGAGCTGCAAGGCGGCGGGCGGCCCCAGGAAGCGCACGGGCCCCACGCTGGCCAAGAAGAGGCTCCGGCCCTGCTGTTCCCAGGCGGCGGCCGCGGCCAGCCCCAGCTCTTTGCAGCAGGAGGCCGGCGACGAGGCCGAAGCGGCGGCGGCAGCGGCGGCAGCGGCCGAGGATAGCAGGAAGCGGCGGGCGGCGGCAGCGCAGTCCTCGGCAGCCAGGGCCGCGTAGCGCCGCGCCAGGTGCTGCGAGGAGGCGGCCGCGGCGTAGGCCCCGTCCCGCGGCGACAGCGAGAGCGGCGGCTCCTCCTCTAGGCCGGCGGGGGCGGGCGCGCCGGGACTGTGCACGATGAAGCAGAGCATGCAGGGCCCGCGGAAGAAGCAGTCCCGGCTCCGGGGCGCCGCCGGCTGAGGGGGCGCCTTGGCTGGGGTCCGGCGGGGCAGCCTGAGGAGAGGGCGGCGGCGGCGGCACCAGCTGCAACAGCGAGGCCTCTTCTGGCTCGGGCGGTTACGCGGCTCTTTCGAGAGAAGGTGGCCCATATAGAAGGCCCCGAGGAGGGGGACCGGGACAGGGAAGTAGGGAGGCCCGGAGAGCCGGGCTCCCGGCAGCGGGGCAGGCCTCTCACTGGCTCGGCCTCGGGCCCGCGGCGGGGTCGCCCGCCCTGCGCACACACACGCACACACGGGCACACACGCGACGGTGGGGGGTGGGCGTCAGCTGCGGGCCGGCCCGGCGCCCGATGGGGGCTACATGCTTTGCCCCGGGAAGCCGGGAGAACGATGGGCGCGAGCTTTGGGGACGCGACGGAGGGAGCGAGCCTGCCGGCTAGGCGACCAGTCCGAGCCTGGCCCGCCGACTCAGTCAGTCAGTGCAGCGGCAGGGGTAACGCGGGGTCCGGCTGGGACCATTTTAACTGCGGCTCCGCCGGTGGCGCGCGTGCCCGCGACACAGCTCAGAGCCGCAGGAGCGCGCGGCCCGCTCGAGGAGGGGGCGGAGCCGCGGCGGAGGCGCGCTCGGGGTGGGGGCGCGGGCGTCCGGCTGCTCACCCGGGACAGCCTCTAGGCAGGGATTGCTGGGAGGCGGGCCGGCGAGGGTGCTGGGCTCGCGGGGCACGGCGCGCGCCCCTCCCTCCGGTCGCCCAAGGTTTCGCGGAGCCCACGCCCCTGTTGTAGGGCGGGAGGAGACGCTTCCGAGCCAGCTGTGTGACATCCGTTTGCACAGCCGCGCTGACGTCTGTAGGTGTAAGTTCAAGAACTGCCATTGGCCGGGAGCCGCTCGACTCTTTCCCTCACCCCCACCTCCCGACACAGAGACCGGAGCCACCAGGGAAGGGTAAGCCTGGTTCCGCCGGAAGGCCGACCCGGGTCCTCGGCGGCCCCCCGGGTGGAGTGGCGGATGCGCGGCCCTGGGCTGGTGCGGACCCGTGCTCTCCCGTGAGGGGTTAATGAGTAGTGCCGCGCCGCTCCGTTTCGCCACTTGTTTTCATACTTGTTGCTTGAGGCCGACTACTGACTTTCCATAACTTTATGTCAAAATGAAAGTGTATATCAAATTATCCTTACACGCCAGAAAGTTAAACAGCTTCTCAACCTAGTGAGTCACCCAGTATCTCAGGGCGCTAGACTTTATTGCCTGCACCCTCGGAGTCCCCGTCTGTCCATCCATCATATACAGTACTTTAAAAATGATTGTGCAGTGCCTGCTATGTGATGAACGGTTCTAGGGGGACTCTGAAGACCCAGGTGAGAAAGAAAAGAGGAAGTATACTTTGCAGACAACCCTTTGGAAGGTTTGACTGTAATGAGACCATAGAGATAAGGCAGTATCTAGAGTGTTACCTGGTGTTGAAGGGTTAGTTTTCACAAGGGAGAAAGCGAATGGCTTCCGCAAGGGAGGAATTGAAGAAGCTGAAGAGAATGAGCGGGTATAAAGGAGGCGCGAAAATGCGAGAAGATCACACAAGACCCCTGAGAAGATGGAATGGTGATGACGCTGGGAGGGATACCGTCTTCACTGTGTCTGGAAGGAAGGAGGAAAGGCTAGATCAAGAATAAATACAGATAGGTGGACATTTCTGACAAGAAACTGAAAGAGTTCTTTTCAAACGGTCTCTGTTTTCCTGTAAGTGGAGCCTGGTTACTTGCTGAAAGGTGGAAGGTGGCCGATTTTTTTTTTTTTTTTTTTTAAGCTACTTAAGATAACTGAGAGACCTGACTGAGGAAGCAATATTGCAAGATTCAAGGCCTGCCCGCTTAGGGACCACTGTTTAAGCTTATGTGACTTTCCCACCACAGTGGCCCGCCACACCCAGCCTTCACCGACATACCATCAAAATTTTGCTAATAGAGCCCTCTTTGTCAGGAATGACTTATTTTAGATCTGCAAACATTCAGACATCTCCCTTTCTGAGTTTAGTCACAGTAAGATGGGATTCCAAGAAACCTAGAGGCAAAGATTCACAAAAGAGTTTATATATATATATATTTTTTTTTTTTTTCAATGCACTGCCTAAACTACATTTCCCTACAGATATTATCCACACAGCCTTCATCCCTCTGATTTTAGAAGCATCTTCCAGGGCCCCAGAGCTTCACTGGTGAGGAAGGGAAATCCTTCGCATCTCTTCCAGCCTACACTTTGAGCAAAAGGAGAGGGTATTCTAAGCCTTTTTATTACTTTCTGTCAAAATTGTGGACCAATTAGTTTCATATAAATTAAACACACATGACCCAGCAATTCCACTTACAGGTATTTATTTATCTGAGAAAAAGAAAAGCATATATCCACAAAAAGACTTGTACAAAAATATTAATAGCAGCTTTATTCATGACCAGCAAAATGAACATGAAACCTAGATGTCCATCAGTAGAACAAACTGGTATACTCATTGGATAGAATACTACTAAGCAATTAAAAGGAAGGGAGGAAGGGAGGGAAACAACATGAATGAATCACAAAAACTTAGGCTGATTTATACTGTGGAGTTGGAGCCCTAGAATCTCTACCTGATTTTACCAGGCTCCCCATGTGATTACTACATAGACAGCCTGGCACCATGCAGACCTATTAGAACTACACACAAAATCTAACTACAGCTTCTTGTTTTCAGAGATGAAGCAAGTGACTCTGAGACTTTTGAAGTGGATTCTGAAATTCACAGCACCCGTTCTTATTTCCAGTTCCAGAGCCATTCAGCCACAAGCAGGTGGTTGCTTTTCTCTCTACCACAGCATGTAGCAGAGGCTTTCATATGTTTTAGTAAGGATTAAGTACATTACTAATATTGTCACCAGAGATATAAGGAGTTTAAGAACTCATTACCCTAAATAATAACACTGATACGTATTCTAAATATTCAGGAAACAGAATTATGAGTAAGAGTTATAAATTGCAATTTAGAGACAATTATAGCAGTTTGTTAGAAAAAAGAAAGCAGCCTGAACAACCAGGAGCTGGCCTGTACTATTCACTAGGCCTTGGTGTTACTGGCATTCTTAACTAGGTTTGTGTGTTCTGTTGAACAAAAAACAATATCACAAAACTTCAACATCAGATGTGGCCACTCTGTGACCATAATAAATGAGACAAAAATAAGATGCCTTCGTAATGTCTGAACACAGCACTCTCCAAACCACAAAAATGAACATTCTGCCTAATATAAGTGATTACTCTTTCTTAACCAATTACAACCTAAGCCTTGCTCCACTGTTCCTACCTTCTAGATAACAATTATTAAAATATCCAACCATAGAATAACCGCTCCTTCCTGACAGCATCCAATCCAGACCAAAGCCTTGAACTTTCCTCAAAATCACCAACCACAAGCCAAAATCCTATAAGTCTTTTACACCTTCTTACTGAGACTCTCCACATTTCATCACATTGTACTATGTGCCTGTTTGTAACAAGTTAATAAACCCAACATGGTTTGACTATGGATGTGTTCCTGTTGGTTTTTGGCTGGAAAGCATTAACGATCGTAATCAAATGTCACTATCCTATCAAAAATCACTCCCTCCTTATGCTGTTCACCTTAAATTTTATATTGCTGTTTGTCTATTATATCTCAGTTAAAGAAATAAAATTAAATTACACACCCCTTTACTTTTCCTCTTACCTTGCTTTTATTTTCTTTATATCTCATTATCACGTTTATTTTGTCATTTTTTTTCACTTTCAGTCTCTTCTACTTGAGTGTAAACTCCATGATGACATGGACTCTGTTCAGTTTTTAGGAAGATAATCTGGCAACCTTATAGAAGATGGACTAGAGGAGGAAGAGGCTCTTAGCAGGAAGACCAGTTAAGACTGTTCAGAGGGTCAATGGATGGGCCTTAAAAGCATGAATTAAGGCAATCATGGTGAGGATAATGAAGTAGAAGTGGGATTGAGAAACATCTCTTACATGGAATTTTCAGGATTTAGTAACTTGCTTATGAATTAGGTAGAGGAGGGGATGCTGGATAGGGAAGAAATGAAGAACCCCAAAACAGCAACTTGTATATTCATATAACTTATTTCAACAGATAACATTGTGGTGTAATAATGGATTGTATAATATAAAATATATACATGTTTGAATAAAATTCAAACTTAGGGTAGATATGTGTTATTACATGGTCAGATTCACCCTGAAAGCCAGTATGTAAATTTAAAATATTGAAAATGGTTTAAAAGAAAAGCCTTTTCTTTCTTCTTTGCTGAGGTGAAATGTATGTACACACTTTAAAATTCACATTTGCCTATAAAAACACACCCAAGTATAAACGGCTTTCATGCTTGCAGTTGGGTAATGATGGTTGTTACAAATGGCTAAAACATCCCATGGCACCAGTGATAAAAGTAGAACAGTTAATGTGCCATTGATCCCACTGATTATAAAGGTGCAATGAATGGCCAAGAAGGACACTCTAGGGGCAGAAGACATTGTTTTATGTGTCTGGAAATCATGTAACACCCCAGGCGTTCAATAAATTTAATCCCTTATCAAATTGCGTTTTTGCTGCGATACTGAAAGCCAAAAGCAGAGAAACAACTTAGCTAGCTTTCAGAGAACTCCCTTCAGGAGGTCATCTGTCCTCTTGAATAGTTTGTTTCAGGCCCAAGATAAAAGTTCCGTTTTTACCTTACTGTTCCTTCCTCAGCTCTTCGCATGACTGATTCATGCTCATCTTCCAGGTCTCAGCCCAGGTACCACCTCCTGTCACAAAAGCTCTTCCCTGGTTACCCTGTCACACCACTCTGTTCATTTTCTTCACAGCAGTTATCACAGTTCACTATCACCTCAATCAGAATTAAGCCCTACTTTGTTTACTCTTGAATCACCAGCACATAAAATGGCTCATCAGTTTCATTTTTAAATTTTATTATATTTTATCACTTGCATTTTAAAGGGAATTATTCTGGGTGGGCCTGATATAATCATGTGAAATCTTTGAAAGAAGACCTGAAAGTCAGAATCAGGGAGATTCACAGCAACAGCAGATCCTGTACTCTTGGCCTTGAAGAAGCAAACTCCCATGTTGTGGAGCACTTTGTGGCAGGAAATGGCTGGTGGCCTCCAAAACTGAGAGTAGCCCCTGGCTGATGGCCAGCAAGAAGGCCAGCCCTCCATCCTATAGAATTCTCAATTCTGCCAACAATGCATCAGCTTGAAAGAAGGCCCTGAACTCCAAGGGAACACAGCCCCGCAGACACCTCGATTTCAGCCCTGTGGGAAATGGAGCAGAGAATGCAGCTGAGCCCACGCCAGAACTTCCAACCTACAGGACTATGAAATAGTGAAAAGGTGTCGTTTTAAATCACTCCACTTGTGGTAGTCTGTTGTTGTGGGAATAGAAAATATATTCACCAAACACAGTCCTGTGGAAACTAAGACTTCATGTAATTTAACAGAAAACAAAAAAAGGCAAAAAATCAATTATCCATAACTCTCCAAAGATTAATTCAAGCTCATGAAAGGAAACAACCAAGAGTTAATACAGAGAATTCACTGTTCTCTCGCTTTTACATAAATTGATGTGATAACTGAGGCAAATGTCAGGGTTTATTTTACTTTTTTTTTGCTTAAGATTCATATATATATATATCTTTCCCTCTACTTAAATGAAATTAATACAACACAAAAATATTCTACCATCATATTCCCTCAACTCCGTCTATGCCCAGCTATCTACTATATTAAAACTGATATTTTCTCATTTTCAACTGGTTAAACAGGGCCTTTAGAAAGAAAGAATATAAAAACGAATATATGTATATTCATGTATGACTGAAGCAGTGTGCTGTACACCAGAAATTGACACAACATTGTAAACTGACTATACTTCAATTTAAAAAAAGTAGAAAGAAGAATTAAGTTACATGATTCCCTAAACAATTTAATGCTTTTCCCTCCTAAATTTAATAACATTTTTGTTTCTTATTATATAATTTTAGAATGTTACAGCTGTGCTCACAATAAACATAGGACAGATAATTATAATTACTTTTAGTGACTCAAATGACAAGCCAATATTCTACATGGTAACAATTTGTGGTATCGGTATAAAAATCAGCCAATTGTCTGCTCCAAATTGGTTTGCTCCATTCCCAAATCTGATTACTTGTAGCAAGTTGCCCCTTCCTAACCCATTTCCTATATAATATGGGTTTTATCTCACCTTCCAGAGATAAAAACAATCATACTCCAATACTAGAGAGATTAAAAGAACCATTCAAGGTGTAATCCTTTCTGGGGCAGGTGGGAGACAGAGGAAGGGTGGCAGGTGTGGTGATGCCAGATAACTCACCTCTCCTCTGATCCTCCATCTGATACTGCTGGCTTCATTAATCCCTGGATTATGAGATTTTCTTGCCTCATGTTGCCCCCTTAGCCAAGTGATGAGAGGTTGTTCTTTGTCGCCACTCAGGGAGTGAATATTTCTCTTTGGATATAGAAAGGGATGATAAAGTACTTTTTTAAAGTTATTTTTCCTCTCTAAAATAGAAAGTTAAAGTCATACCTAAGTGTGAATGCAGTGGAAGAAATGTTTTTGGAATCTGTTCTGTTTAACCTCATAAATTACATAAATTCCCTCAAATTTCTGGAAGGACACTTTATCAGTGTATCACCTGTGTTATCTTGAGTAGCTTTGGGTTTCAATTCTGTTCTACTTGCTTTTGAATTATACATTACTGTTTGCTTATCATTTAGTTTTTTGTGTGTTTGTTCAGTTATGCATACAGTATGTTGTGATGCAAATGAATCAAACCTACTTGGAGTCCATTTTTTCCCACTAATTAAATGTTAAGACTAGGATACAGGGATTAAAAATTATATTGTCTATAACTCAATTGTGAAAACAGATGTAAACATAGTCTTCTCTAAAATCTGGTTGTTCAGCAACACTTGCTATTAAGGGTCACTTCCTCCACCCCCACCTAATAATGGGAATGAGAAAATACGGGTGTTAGGGTCTTTTGCTCCCTTCAGGGGAATAGGTCCAAAAAGCTTGAGAACTGCTGTTATAGGAAGCATGCTGTTTATTATGACTTCTTTTCCTTTTACTTTCTACATTCATTTCAATCTTATGTTGGAAGTAAGTGTGTGTGTGTGTGTGTGTGTATGTGTCTTCTTCCCAATCCCCATTCTTTTGCCAAAAATTTTCCCTAACAAATCAGTATATTTCCTCCTATTTTCTTCCATATTTATAAAAATTGGCATCCCTAAACATCAGTGAGTCAGGTCTAACTTGAATCTTTATTGGGCTACAGATCGAAGGTGTTTACGGCTGACTTACCTACAGGTAACAAAACTGCAGATAGTGATAGGTGCTGTTCCCATGAGCTGTGGATCCAGAGGAACTCTATTTCTAAAATTAATACAGCCGTTTGCCATGTCAACCATTAAAGGATAAATAATATTCTCCCTATGACCAACACTCTACACATTCTTATAAATTAAAAAAAATGAAAGAAGAAAATTTACTTTGGAAGTGTTAAGGGCACTAAAGTATATTAGAATCTTCACTAAAAAGATTCGTGGAACACAGAGTCATTGGAAAGTGATGAGAATCTATAAAGAACTGCAAGAAAATCTGTTATTTCTAAAGAAACTTTAATTCGAAGGGAAATTAACCCTAAAACATACTTTAAGTTGTATTGCCCATTTTCATGCTATTTCATCTACTTTTATCACCAACCAGCCTCTCCTCACCCCTGAAATGTCTCATTTCTGATTGTGCCTTTCTGTACCAGAATATACCTCAGCAGTATTGAGATATACTTCATAGTCTCTTCTTACAGACGTAGTTTTGGAGAATAGTCTATGAAGAAAATTAATAATGTGCTTTTCAGACACACTATAGGGAATATTTGCTAAGGTCAATTGGAGAATGATTACTCTGAATAGAAATTTTGAAGGGTGGATTAATAGGAACATAATAGTTTCTAAGATAAAACATGAGCATGGAATACATTTACTGTGAAACCACCTTTGACTGTGTTAGGTCTGTAGGTATGTATGTGAAAGAGAAAGTGAGATCAAGAGACTATGTTAGGTCTGTAGGTATGTATGTGAAAGAGAAAGATCAAGAGACAGAGATAAAGCTACTTTTGTATGCTACCATTGATAATAATTTTCGAGAAATACCAAACAATTCCTAACTTTAACTCATTCCCCTCCTTTGGTAGAGAAACTCTAATCCAGACAAGCAAGTAAAAAATTTCAGGACTGAACAATTCTGGCAGGCTTTTGACTAGACTGAGACAGGCATCAGGACTTGGTTTATAATCTCAGCCAAAAGAGAGACAGCTTAAAGGGAAGAAACAAAAAAAAACAATAAGGAGATGACTTTAATGTTTTGGTGGGGTAGGATATTTCCAATGACATTCAGTTGGAAATATCATTGACTTTCCTGCCCCTGAAACATAGTCCTCAATATCATTGTTCATTAAGAAAATTCAAATTAAACTCATAATGAGATACCACCACACACCTACTTAGAATGGCTAAAATTTAAGATTGGCATAGCAAGTGTTGGCAAGGATGTGGAACAACCAAAACTATAATGAATGTGGAAATGCAAGGTAGTGTAGCCACTTTGGAAAACATGCTGCCAGTTTCTTATAAAATTAAACACACAATTACCATATGATCCAACAATCTTAATCCTAAGTGTTTACCAAAGAGACATGAAAACATATGTTTACACAAAAGCCTGTATGCAAATATTTATAGCAGTTTTGTTCACAACTGTCAAAAACTACACACAAACATTTTCCACTGGTGAACAAACTTTGGTATATCCACACAATAAGACTCAAAGTCTCTAGCATGTGAACGAAGTCAGACTCAAAAGGCTACATTCTGTAGGATTCCATTTATACGACTTTCCCCAAAAGTCAAAATTGTAGGGACAGAAAATAGAGCAGTGGTTGCCAGAATCTGGTAGGAGGGAGGGGTTTACTGCAAACAGACAGTATAGAACTTTGGGGGCAGTTAAAAGTATTCTACATCATGGCGATTACATGACTGAATGCATTTGTCAAAACTCATACTAAAAAGGACATATAAATTATATCCTAATAAACCTGAGTTTAAAAGAAAGGAATATAGCACAATAATTTATAAGACATCTAAACTAGACTCTTCAAAAATTCACTGTCATGAAAAGAAAGTAGGGTATCTGAGCTAAATCTAAAGAGACTGAAGAAACAAAAATACCGAATCAAATGTATATCACTAGAATCAGTTTTGGTCTTAAAATAATGTAACAAAACAACTAAGAAAATTGCCTTTGTATAACTGGGGATATTTGAATGTGGACTGGATTTTATTTTTAATTTTTATTATTATTTTTAATTTTTTAAATTTTCTTAGACATTGAAAGAATATTGTGATTTTATAGGAAAATGTCTTTTTTTTTTGCTAAGGAGATGCACACTAAAAGATTTAAGGTGAAATGTCATGGTATGCACAACTTACTTTTAAATGATACTGCAAAAAATATCAGGAGGGAGACGTGAGAAATGCTGATCATTGAAACTAGCTGAAGAATCCATGGGCATGAGTTGCACTCACCTCAGGTCTTTTAAGTGTAGTGATAACACTCTGATCTGTAATATCACTTTTTTATATATACCAAATGCCCATGATGGTTATGAATAAAAGGAAAATTGTAGGCGAATATGTATCACAGGATTCTAGGTTTTTATAATATATGTGTGATTAGTGTATTTACATCTATCCTTATAAACTCCTAAATAGTTTGGTGTGGATATACATCATAATGTTAATAGTGGTACCCACTGGTAAATGATGTGGGGGGAGCAGAATTGGAAGGCCCCAAGTGGAAATTCCAGTTAGTACTTTATACTGAATACTTTATGTGCTTTAAATTACCAAAAAGCTTTTGGATGATTTCTACTTTTCTTGTGGTAAAAGACTGAAGATGGAAAGGAGGTCATCTAAAACCTTATCATTTTCGATCCTTAGTCTCATATCTGTCCAATACACCAAAATTCTTTCCAAAAGACTTTTGACTCTTTCTAAAATCAAATCATCCTTAAATGGATGGATTTCTACACTGAAGTATTCACAATAATGTACTTCCACATTTGAAGGAAATTTCATAGAAGAATTTTGAGAAACAAACATTCTTAGCAATAACAGCATCACTGGAAGAATCTGTGCAGTCCATGGATAATATAGGCAGTTCCCAATCCAATAGAGTAGTCAAAAATTCATTTGTAAACCGTTACTAATCTTGTACTGATGAGAATTTATGAGAGTAGGACCTTGACCTCTTCTATTTGAGAAAGCTGTGGAAATGTCACTAAGGTTTTTACTTGATCAGCAAAACGTTGCTTGAAGTACAACACATTTTCCCCACAGCAACATTGTTGAACATGTTAGTAAGACATGAAGATCGGGTTGAAAAGTGAATTCAACCCAAATGTGACCAAGTTGTAGTACTAACAATAGGACTCAATAAATATTTGTAGAGTGACAGAGCGAGTGAATGCATGAATCAATACTAAGGACTGGGAAGTTCACTAGATCATGAACTCTGGGAGGAAGGAACTGGTCTTCCTTATTCATATTTGTATCCCTAACACCCTGACACATACTGGTGGTTAGTAAATGTTGAATGAATAATCCAAGAGAGATTCTCACTTTCCCTGCGTGTGCAGCTGGACTTTTACAATGTTTGTCTTAACCCGTTGTTAAAGGATACATCTTTTTAAAAGATAAAATCATGAATCTTGTACAAAAATAAAACAGACATGTGTTAAAGAATGTTTTAACTCAATTACTGAGGAAACTAGAGAAGTGTAAAAGGCCAGTTCTGAAGACAAGACACGAATAGAGGCAATCAGGAGTGCTGAAATGAAATTGTTAATGGATGAAAAAACAGATGGTCAGAATTCACAGGGAAGTTATTAATCGCATCCTCACCAGAAAAAAATAACTTGCATTACCAGCAGTTTACTATAAGTAACAGAGTGGTAAAATTATTCCAAGGCAATGAAAGGTACAAATTAATGACAAAGAGGGGGCTAGACAACACCTCGCATTTCATAGGACACCCTGTAATATTTTTTTCTTTTGCCATTTAAAAATCTTCCACGATTTTTTCTGTACAGTCCCCTCTCCTTTGATAATAATAATTGCAAAGGTTATTCTTAATCATACACAGACAAAGCCTGGTTTTATTAGGTTTGGCCTGATGGTCTATGTAGGTGAAGCAAGGGCAGGAATCAGCAAACTATAGCCTGTGGGCCAATTTCAGCCCAAAGCCTAACTTGTACAACCTCCTACAACTTAATAATGGTTTTCACATTTTTAAATGGTTGAAAAAACACCAAAACATGAATAATCTGTTGACATAAAAATTACGTGAAAATCAAATTTCAGTCTCCATAATTAAAAATTCATTGGAATATCGCTACATTCATCATTTACAAATTGCTTGTGGCTGCTTTCTCACCGCAGTGGCAGAGCTGAGAAGCTGCCACAGAGAATACACGACTCACAAAGCAAGACAAGAACTAGGTGAGGAAACTGAGGTATTTGCCTTGGGCACAAAATTTAAGGGGAAAAATTTAACCACACCCTGATCCTGGCCCTGTTGCAAAGCTTAAAATATTTACTACTGACCTTGTATAGAAAAGTTTGTGAGCAAGAGTCTTTAACCATATAAGCTTCCTTGAGTTTGCTATTCAAACTTAGTGCTTAAGCACTAAGCATTAAGGCCATAAAATAAACTTAATGATTGAAAAATTTCATAAAGAATTGTGGATGGGAATCTTAAGACCTTCTATTATTTGCTATCCTGAGGTTAAAAAATCAACTTCACAAAACTCTCTCCACCAGATTTCTTCCGTAGCACCTATAAATTTGGTGACTTCCACTCTTTTTGAGATCCTCAAAACTGGTGAAATTTTCCTGGCTTGCCAGTCAATGACTTTTTTTTTTTTTTTTCATTTGTAAGCCTGGATGGCTTTTTCCCTGGGTGGGTGGGCTTGACAAATATTGGCCCCATATGTAAAATCAGCCTTCATTTTCCATAAAAATGACCTATCATAGCGGATTAAAAGGGCATCATTCTCAAATCATAAATTCCAGGCAATTTGTCCAATTGTATCCAGGTATAAAGGCGTATAGATTCTCACTGAATTTATGCAAATAACTACATTATCATGAAAAGCAATCAGACCTAGTAAAAGTTTCTGAATTTGGGGGCATCAGTGAGAAGAAAATACCATGTAAAAGTGTTTTATTTTAGCTCACAAATGGAGTCTATTAGTTGTGTGGGTTATAGTTTGCTTAAGAAGAAAGAGAAATGGCTTCTTGATATTTCCAAAAAATGAAACAATAACACAACCATCAACAATATTCCAAACAAGTGACCACAATATTTTCCCCATCACTCCATTTAGTCCTCTGGAATTAATTTTTGGTTTGCTGGATCTTGGACAGCAGTCTGCTCTCTGGATTAAATAGAGTTCTGGAAATTCTGACTCAGTTTATTGGTAGGGTCTGAAAGTTATCCAAGTGGTATTAACTTAGAAACTTGGGCAAGAGTCTTTGTTTTTCCAAAGGCCAATAGTTTGAAGCACTTGCTATGGTCCATTCCCACTAGTCTCTAAAACTGTCATTTGTTGAAGACACAGACTCTGGGCTGTAACTTATAACAGAGTCCTCAGGCAAGCATCAAATTACAAGGCATATAGGTAGATAGATATAGATATAGACAGATAGACGGATGGCTAACAAAAGACTCAATGGATGTGGTTCATTTATTACTGTAGCCAATAATATCAAAATGAAAGAAAGTAAAATTCTCTATTGGGGTACAATGCATACTATTTCATGAGTTTTGATCTGATTTCCTCTGAGAGTTAACACCTATTACAAACAGCAAGGGCACTGGCAAACCTCTAGGGGCACCCAATAAAGCATACAAACTCTGAAAGTCATCTCAATAACATTTGCTTATACAAACCTAGTCTAGAGAAGGATGAGCATCTCTTCTAATCTGACAACTCTACCCATTCAATTCTTACCATAGGAACATAACAAACAGACCTAATTATTTTTAGCATCTCTCTTTTTATAAAATGAGAAACCAAATCTTTGTGGTCTTCCCAGGGGCCTTTTGGAATTCTCAGAAATACTTTAAGGTGTAAAAGATATCCTGAAATCTTAATTTTATTTTTTCTAAACTTAGGGTTCCGATTTTGAGAAGGCAATTTCAAAAGCGTTGTCAGAGGATATGTGGACACTTAATTAAGATAGGATCACGGGTTACTGAGCAATAATACTTGGTTACTCATTTAATCAAAATGATAATAAAAGATTTAAAAAAGTAAACATATAAGGTAACATGATTGTAAAGAGCCTTAATTCTTTCGAAAATGAACAAAGACTTTGTTCTTTTTTTCTTGAATAAAATTATTCTGATAAGGCCCAGAATCTCTGCCATGTAGGCAAATAATACAGAAGCTAAAGAATGAGTTTTCATGTTATAATTGAAGGTTATTAAGTAAGCCAATAAAACTGAGTAATCCTTGCTAAAATTCAACATGTTTTGTACCCTCTTTTCAAACTCAGGTATTATAAAACCAAAGACAATAAAATTCACCTTACAAGTTTTCTCCATTATACTATTTTATATTCTAGAATAAACTGGCCCTTTTCTTAAAAACTATATTAATCCATTTGGGTTTGATGGGAGAAATATTCACATATTCAGGATTAGAAAAGTCTTTCTGGCTTATACATAATTTGGCATAATTTAGCATAATTTTGCTAGCTAGAACAGCCTGTCTTATGACCTATATCTGCTTTAACCATTAAAGAAAAGAATGCATTTAAAAATCAAAATAGAGTAACTGTGGTTCAGGCATTCAAAATGGAGCCATGGCCATTATGGTTGTGGTTTTAGACATGTTCCTGTATGAACATCCACTGAGGACCAGAATTTTCAGAACTACATCAGACTCAAGGACACCACCAGCTGTTCTCAAAACAGTATCTGCTAGCAGCTGCCAGCTGCAACCTTATGGCATCAAGGTTCCCCATTATAACGATGCAACCATTTCGGACCCCAAATAATCCTTGCTAACAAGCACCCTTACTTCTCACCAGCTCCAATCCTAATTCTTGACAAACAAGTTACTGTTTTTAAATCCAGCAGAATGCAATTCAAGTGTTTCTTGTATCTGTGTCTCCCAGGCTGTAGTCCTCAGTTTGGATCAAATAAAACTCTTTTCTATTCCTATTATAGATTGATTTATTGACTATTTCTGTCAATAGGCTGCTATAACAAAATACCATAGACTCGGCAGCTTAAACAACAAACATTTACTTCTCATAGTTCTGTAGGCTATGAAGTCTAAGATCAAGGTGCTGGCAGATTCAGTGTCTGGTGAGAACTCTGCTTCTTGGTTCAGAGGAAGACTGAGTCTGGCTGTGTTCTCACACGGTTAGAAGCTAGCAAGATTGCTCTCTGAAGTCTATTTTGTAAGAAAACTAGTCTCATTCATGAGGGCTCTGCCCTCCTGACCTAGGCATCTCCAAAAAAGCCCCTGCCTCCTAATATCAACACATTGGGGATCAGGTTTCAATATATGAATTTTCAGGGGGATGCAAACAGTCATTCTGTAGCAAGGACAGAGCCCTAAAATTCTTTCAAGGGATGCACAAAGTAAAGACTATCTTCACAATAGTATTAAGACATTATTTGCCCTCTTCATTCTCATTTTCTTACAAGTGTACAGTACAGAGGCTTTACAATGGATCATATGCAGAAGCAGACATGAGAATCCAGCTTTTTTCTGATAAGCCAGACATTAAGAGATTTCCAAAAACTGTAAAACAATACCATTCTCATAATTTTAGGTTTTAGAAAATATAGTTGTTTTTCATAAAAATATATTTTAATATGCAATGGGTTCATATGATATTACTGCTTTACAATGATCAAAAATACCTAATTTTTACATTTCTCATACAAACAAAAGCTCTTTGGAGTCCTCAACAATGTTTAAATGTAAGGAGCCCAGAGAATCAGGGGAAAAAAAACCAATTATTTTAAAGGAAAAAACCCTACTCTCTTCTTTTTTTGAAAAACAAAAGCACATGCACGATTATATTTCTCTGTGGCTTTTACTCTTATTGTGGTCTTAACCACCCCTAATAATCGTAACTTTTAACAAAGTATTTAACTTCTATTTCACAAAGAAAAATGATGGCATGGGGTGAAGGGATTAACATTTCTTTAAATTTAAAACATGTGAACAGTCAGCTGCCACAGAAAGAAACATTATCTAAACTTAAGCAGATTCTCCTGCAAATACAACTGCCATTGACCCAGCTCTGGGAGATTTTCTTGTCTGGAAGAAAATTGACCCTTAGAACAGCTGCTCATTAGCATCACGAAGCCCAGCAGAACCTTCCACACTTTCCACTGAAGCCCTAAACCTGCCTCTTTTTTGTTAAGTTGGTATATAAAGCTTTACCTCTGGCTACTCAGTGACTTACTCATTACTGAGTGACTTCTGTGAGCATGGTGTAAATAGACCTTGTCTGTTCTCCTATTTATTTACCAGTTAATTCATAGGCCCCCAATGAATTGAACCTAAGTGGATAAAGAAAAAATTTTCCTCCCATCAGGGGTGAATTGTTGAACTGGATGTCATGCACAAGCACTTGAGCAAACTGGCATGTGAACACACATAACACTACTTTCTACAGCAATGCACATCTCTTTTACACTTTCTCAAGATGGAAAAACTTGAGCACATTCATTAACATGACTGAAAGATACAGCCTTTCTGTAGCATATAAAGTAAGATGAAAAGTAGATAAATCTCAAACTTTGCTTCATAATCAATGGCTCAGCATGCTAATTTACCTAGAAAGTATCCTGCATTCAATGACTGTCTATTAATTAACTCAGTTTAATAACAGTCCAAGGTTTCAAGTCACCTAAATATCATGAAAATTATCTTAAAGCTGACATATTTAAAGCCAACATAACAAAACATAATTACTGTTGAAATTAAAAGCTTGTCAGAATACCAAGACATGGAAGCAACCCAAGTGCCTATCAACAGATGAGTGGATTAATAAGCTGTGGTGTATATATACATATATACATGGTGTTTATATATACATACATATAATGGAATATTACTCAACCATAAAAAATGAAATATTGCCATTTGCAGCAACATGGATGGACCTAGAGAATATTATGATTAATGAAATAAGTCAGACAGAGAAAGACAAATACTGTATGATGTCAATTATCTGTGGAATCTAAAAAATAATACAAATGAATGTATATACAAAGCAGAAACACACTCACAGATATAGAAAACAAACTTGTGGTTACCAAAGCAGGGAGGGAAGGGAGGAGAGACAAATTAAGGTTACGGCATTAACAGAATCAAAGTGCTATATACAAAATACATAAGCAGCAAAGATATACTCCATAGCACAGGGAATTATACCGATTATCTTGTATAACCTATAATGGAATATAATCTGCAAAAATACTGAATCACTATTTTTTGTACACCTGAAACTAAAACAATATTGTAAATTAACTATACTTCAATAAAATTAATTGATTAATTAAAGCAGCTAGGTAACTGTCCATTTTTTGAAGGGGACAGTAATCACTGGGTAAATGACTAAGTTCTGGTCATTTAAAATTATTTTTTTTATGCAAGTCAACTTGTGGTGCAACATGTGAGTAATACGTTTTCCATTTTGCGAAAAGTGAGATAATTGTATGAAGTTTTTTATTTATTTAAAACAACAGTAGATACTTCAATGTAGTGATTTACATCATTTAAATTTGGTAATATTTCCTATTTTTATTAAGGAGAATTAAAATACTCAATTAAAACTTCAAAGTTACAGTCTTTGGTATTAGTTTTATTTTCACATTTCTCCCATCTCGTGCAATTTTTAACATTGTGGAATTTATTGAAACTTACTACCCATGTCTATTTTAAGCAATTAAAATGTTTCGTCCTGCCAGTGATGGTGACAAAGATTCTTTACCTGACCAAACTTTTTAGTCAGGCCCCTGAACCTTTCCCTAGGTCCAGCCATGAACTTCCCTGTAAAATGTAGTTCTATCAGGAGCCCTGCTAAATCACTTTAACCAGTACACTTCACCCTAGATATCTGATTACCTAGTTATCTGATCAAGATGCTCAACCCCCATCATCCCCCACCATCCCTCAGGTGATGTCTGTTTACCAGGGCCTGTCTTCAGCAAGAATCCTGTTAGGTCAGTTTTTTTGCCAGAATCCTCCTGACTCCTGATGTTTTCTCTTAGTAAGTTCCCATCCACTGACCCCCCCCCCAACCCTGCTCCTTTGCTATAAATTCCTACTTGCTTATGCTGTATTCAGATCTGAGCCCAGTCTCTCTTTCCCACTGTAAAACCCCACTGAAGTGGACCCTATACCTAACACAATGGATAATAAGTCTGAATAAAGTCTGCCTATCCATCTTTAACAAGTGTCACTGAATTTTTTTTTAAATATGATTTAGAGAAAAACTCTGTGAGGAAAATCACATAATTGATGTTTGTTAACTAAGAAAATACAAAAAAAGAAAGAAGTGATGTGTAACAGGGTGGTATCCTGGAAAAGATTCTCACTAGTCTCATTTTTGAGAGAAAGCAATCAATAAAAATCTGTATTCATCTTAGCTCCTCAATCCCTACTTGAAAGATTTACTGTCTCCAAACAGCTAGAATTTAACTTAAGTTCTCATTTTCCTTTCTCCAAGCTGAGTTTCTAAGAACGTTTGAGGAAGAACCAAAGGTATATGTCAAAGCATAGAACAACAAATTTTTATCATTTTACAATTATTTCTCTCTGACAGGAATTAATGACTCATCCTGGTTATGCCAAAATGTCACAAACAATATACACCATCCCCCCAAATCCTTTCAATGTTTCTCCCATCTTGTAAAAAATCAGTTTTCTCTTTGAAAAATATTTTAAAATATGTTTACTCTTTTTATACATCTGGTAGAAATCTTAAAGAGAGCAAATTTAAGTTGGATATAACAAGATTCTCCCACTTGAGCAGCTAATCAGGAGGAGTTGGGTGGGCAGGAATAAACAATGAGACAGAATAAGAGAAGTGCTGAGGAGTAAGACAAATCCTTTGGAAGGACAGAAAAAAGCATCAGTCAATCCTGATGCAGGAGGGGGAGAGATCTTTTGGGAAGGCTTCACAGAATCCAGGAGTAGAATGGGTTTTTAGAGAATGATAATGACAATGACAACAATTAACATTTGTTAGTTAGGTGCACTTCCATGCTCCTTCGTGGTGGTCTGAGGCTGGAATGAAAGATGATTTTGGAAAGGTAGTTTGAATCCAGGTTATGTAAAATCTTAAATTATACCCTGGGAACCAGCAATAGAATAGATATGCAAACCTGAGCAGAGCTATACTGGCAAAAACAAAAAACAAAAACAAAAAAACAGACAAAATCACTGTTCTCATCCTAAATTCTATATTCCTCTTTCTTCTCAACTTAATATTTTCATGATCTCTCAGCCATCTCCCACCCATACCTTCCCAGTGAGTTTAGATGTCCTTCAAAAACCCCATTTTCACTAGTAACAATCAGAAAAAATACACACTATTCAACTATATCAACTCTATCCAACTATATCAACTCTACTCTTTTACATAAGAGTAGGAAAAGGGTTATTTGCTGTTTTATGGTGGCTGTTGTTGGTGTTAGAATTTCCTAGGGGAGGTTTCAGTTACCTTTTAGAAAAATATGATTTTTTTAACCCAAAACTCACTCTAGCTTCTTGTTTTCCAAAATTCCCATTTATATTCCACCTTCAGTCAGTACTTCAGTCCGTGGGTACTTTCCCCACTACCAACACTCACGCACACACCCACACAGCTCTTGGATGGTAAGAGTGTATTTTATTGGCTCAAGGTCAGTTGTTCAAATCGCTCAGGTGCAGACAGGATTCATTAACATGTCAATAACTGCTATCTCTTATCTAAAACCTTTCTTGCTAAAAAGGGAAAAGTCAATTTAAATCCAATAATTCTCTGATAGAGCCACCTCCAGATCATTTATAAAGATGTTAAGAAAGATGGATTCTACCACTAATTCTTAAGAAATCACCTCTTCACACTTCTCATTTACCTCCTCCACTTGCTTCCTATCTCCACGGCAACTTTCAGTTTTGGATACACATCCCCATTTCCCTGTCTTATTTCCACAGGGAATTGTTAGGAAAAACTATAACGTCAGCTTTTTTTGCATCGAAGAATTACAAGAAAGAGTTTTTTTCAGACTGTAAAACACCACCCTTGTACTGTTTTTCCATTTGGTAGTTCTAACTCTTACAGGAGCCACTAGCTTAGTTTCATAGGAAAGTGAAAGTCAAGGTAAATCACTTCTCTGGGAGTCAATATTCGTACCTGTAAAAGTCTGCACCGCAGACCACTTAAACGGCCAATGAGCGATTATGAGAGGCCCGAACATACAGCCTGCGGGTTCCTAATCACTGCTTTTCTGCTCTGGCCCAGCTCACAGGCGCCCCCTCTTAGGTACCACTGACTCCACCACTAGCTGTCTTCGGCCATTGCAGGATTACCACGTCTGGCCAACAGTAGTTAAATTTTCTCCACCATGTCTTCAGAGTTCCCAGGTGTTTTACTCATTTTGTTTTTCTGCCCTAAATCCTTTCATTAATGACTCAGTATAGTACATACGTGCACGCATATGTTTTGTCAATGGAACTTGCAGCTTTTTAGACATGAATCTCTCTGATGTAGTGACTCACACATATCCATTTCAGGGGGGTGATCACATATTGATTCAGTCAACAAATATTCTTGAGCATATACTCTGAGCCAAATACTTCTAAGATATAGTGTTGAACAAAACTGTCTTAATGTACTTGCTCTGAGGGGTTTTACATTCTATCAAATAGAATTTGTGTGCTGGGAGCCAGGGGCTATTTTAGATGAGGTAACATTTGAATAGAGTGAAAAATTCAAATATGTTGAAATCTCTGTGTGTGGGTGAATGGGGAGGGGGTCCAGTAAGTGCAAAGGCCCTGAGGTGAGAGTCTCACAACAGTGTAACTGAATCAGAGTGGCTGAAGGCAGAGCGAAACAGAAATTACCTAGATAGGGAAGGGCAAAAGGACTGTTTCTCCTTTGTTTCTGCATTCCTTCACTTCCTTAATAAGTGCTTATGCCTGCACTTTGGAACTCAGAGAAGGCCTAGGAGACTAAAGCCTTTTTTCTACAAATAAGAAACTGGGGACCCGAAGGGGCTTTTGTACCTAGGAAGGGTCTGCTTGGTTTCAATCCCCCCTTTTCTTTGATATTCCTCAATCCTGAAGGGAACAGGGACGGGACAAGAAAGGGAATAAAGTCTTGGATAGAGAGGTTAAGCATAAACCTGGCAGGGGAACTCTGTTTAAGGGGGGATCAGTTTCAAAAGTTACAATGGTATCTTAGTATCAAGTTACTTAGGTTAGTGATTCTCAATCATGATTTACACATTAGAACCACCTGAGAAACAAATTTCTTTGCCTGCCCCCTCAAAGATTCTGATTTCATTTCTCTGCACCTTCTCCTTCAATTCTTTTTTAAAGTTCCCCGAAGTGATACTAATGTGTAGCCAGGATTGAAAACCACCATATTAGGGAAAGCATATAACAAGACTGTTAGAGGCATAGTCAAGGACAGACAAAGGGTGGGAGCTGTTCGATATCCTCTATTTCCACCAATTTACAGCCCAGCCCCCTGGCCAGCTTTCTTGGATATCAGGACTTGGTTGCTTCTCCTCTGAATGCCTCCCTACGTGCCAAGTCATATTTGGCACTTTTACATATAGATCAAATTTAACTCTCCCAACCACTCTGTGGGGGTGGATATGATTCCCTCTTCAGCAGGTAAAGGAAATGAGGTTGAGAAGACCACATAAATCAATCACAAATATGCAGTTAATAGGTGGTAGTGACATGAAACTTGAACTCTGTATTCTGTCTCTAACACCCATGTTCTTTCATCTACACCTCAACTTCACAACTGCGAGTCAACACCTGTCATTACATGATGTCATTCTTCATCAGAGAACACCATTTCATGTCTTGAGGCTTTTGGTATTTGAAGCGGAAAGACAGACTAGAGCTTCATGCAAAACTTCCTCAATAATTAATTCCCCAGTGCTGTTAGTATTTGCTAAAGCAGATTTCTTACAAGAAGTCAGAGACTGTTAAAGCTGAGAAAGAAGAAATGAACTCCAGAAAATTTTCATGTTTAAGAAGTTCACCCTCACTTTTACAACTAGGCTACCAGGAGGAAAAACTTCATGAAAAAACCCTTTCTGGCCCAGAGTCAGGGAGAGACCACTATTAAGTAGAAGAGAAAGAGTAGATTTAGGGATAGCCTCCTGAAGTATTCCCCAGAGCCTCATCTGGAATTTTCAGCTTCTGTCTCTATTGTCAGGCTGTCAAGAAAAACAATAGAAAGAAAAAAAATCAGGTTATTTTGAAGCCTCACATTTAGAAAAATCCACTAAAGTCTTCAAGAATGTAAAACTGGCAAAGAGGGATGGGGAATACAGCTCAGTGGTAAAGCACATGCTTAGTGTGCACAAGATCCTGGGTTCAATCCCAGTGCCTCTATTAAGGGGAAAAAAATAAACAAAACGGGCAAAGAAAGAATAACTTGTTTTTTAAATTATCCTTAAAATTTTTCCAAAACCCCTAAAATCTTCACAAAAGGCTCCTCAGGGCCTTTAAAGTGAAAATGAAGAAAACAATAGAATTAATTTAAACGCATACAGGCTTATGTCTTTAAGACAATGAGGAAATAAGAATATTTGGGAGGGAAAATTTAAAATCTCCATGAAAACTCTTAAGAAAAGAAAAAAAAATTAAACCACGTGCAAAATAAAGGAAGAAATACCGGTGACATGAAGAAAATTTTAGTGGAAAAAAATGAGTAAATTTATGTAAAAAATCTTCTGAGATATTTGAGGATATGGATTAGACCAACTTGACTTTTTTTTATGCTAGCCTGTTGGAAGGGTAAGAGTACCAGAGTTGTGACAAGAGGAAAAAGTTCACAGAAGTAATTACTTTAGATGAAAGAAAGAGAGAGAGAAAGAAAGAAAAAAAAGCAAGGAAGGAAGGAAGAGAGAAGGGAGAACTCATGCAAGATTTTTAAAAATAATTCTCCAGTATTTGATACAACATTGTAAAATGATTATAAATCAATAAAAAATGTTTAAAAAAAATTCTCCAGTGCCTTGGATAATTGAGATAAACTATTTGAGAGGGTAAAAACAAATACTGGAGAAAGAAAAAGAGTCCTGAAGAAATTAATTTTGCAAAATGTTAGGTTTTCTAAATGTACTGTAATATTAAAGCTCCTATGAGACGAGGTGTACCCCTATCTGGTTATATCAGCTGCTCCCTTTCCTTATACCTCAGGCCCAGGGATTGCAACAGCTCTCCACTTTCCCTAAACCTTACCACATCTTAAATTCTCGTCAAATTAGCCAGGTTAAGGATGCCATCTGTTACAAACAGGGCACTGACAAACACCATCTACACATTTTAATACTTAAAAACAAAACCAAACCCATACATTTCCCACTAACCTTATCTGCAGGAATGCGAAGATTAATTAGATTCCACCAATCGGATGCAACCTCCTGAGACTTGCGTCGGGCCGAGTTATGCAGCGGGTGGGGTGCAGGGCATCCATTTTGCTGTCGTGGATTATTGCAGCGGGAGTGTTTCAGCGAAGCTCATTCAGGGAAGCAGAACCACTTTGAGTACACGGAATGAGGATTTATTATGGGAATTGGATAGTACACAACTGGGAGAAGGGCTGGAGCAGACAAGTGTGAAAACAGGAATGGGAGAGTCAGGGGAAAGACCAGTTGTTCCGGAGCGCTGGCACAGGTGGGCAAGTCCTAAGTGGCGGAAGCCAGGCGCGTGCACCACTTGCATGGGGCCCTGAAGGGCTGGCCTCAGCGGCCACGGACGGCCCTTCCCTCTGCTCAGCCGTCGCCTCCCAGTTACAGCGGAGCCTTTGGCGGTGGGCCTGGGGTTGCTTTGCTGTTGGTCAGAGCAGCCAGTTTCCGCGAACTGCTGAGAACGGGGACACGAGTGAGTACAAACCGGAACCCGCCGGCATCTCGGTGTCTTGTCTCTCACACAGTCTCTAACCGCAGGGACCTTCGGAGAGTGGTGACGGCCGCTTCACCTCTGCTTTCCAAGTCTCTCCGCGCTTTCTCTTTCGGCCAACGCTGGCCCGGAACCATACCACTGTCCTGCCGCCTTTCGGGAAGCTTCCGGGTCTGCACTTCCACTAATGGTCACTAGAGGACAGCAGAGGACGCTGGTCAGACCAACGTGCGGCCAAACCCGGTGCGGCTAAACCCGCGTCACCGCGAGCGGCCGCAGTCTTTGCGGCTCTCCTGACAGACGCTGTGTGGGCTGCAGCGCGGTCCGCGCGCGAGGCCCTGGGGACATGTCTATGAAGTTCTCCCCTGTGGCCCCAGGGTTGTGACCAGTTGTCGGAGCCATTTAAACGTAACTTGGACTGTCATGTAACTCCACCTGGCCTTGCTGGACAGACACAGCAGCTGGAGAGTTCGTGAGCATCAGCCACATTGTTCTTGACAAGGTGAGGAAAAGACCCTAGAATGGGGTGACTGCGTGTGGTCAGCAAGCCTTCCTAGAAGAATATCACGTTCATTTTGTCACGTCTCCCTGCAACTAAATTCGTGCCCTGACTGGAACCTCCCTAAAAACAGGCACCTGAAGATACAGCAGATCCAATCGATTATCAACTAAAGATGATTATTCTTTTCAGAAGAAAAAGAAGTCCTCTATTAGAGGAACAAAGCATGGGTTGCATCAGCTGTAAAATGGAAGGTTTGACTATTTAATCTACATAGTAAAGAGATTTGGAACAGAAGTAAATTTTGTAGTTTCACCTCTGCATTCTCTCTTTATGTAAAATATTTGATAACTAAAATTAAATATATGCAAGAGTATATAACAAGGTTAAGGTATAAAGAATAAAAGAAAAGGTTCACTCTTTTAAAAGAGTGATTACATTCATTCAGCAAATATAGGAAATACGGATAAAGATGGAAATGCATAAAACATATTCATTGGTTTCTCCACTTTCTTATTATCTTCCAGCCATTTTTTTTTACACTTCTCTTTCTTCTAGCTTAAATTTAAAAGTTTATCCTTTCAACAATACCTTTGCCAATTCTCTAAATTACTGTGCCCTTTTATCTTTTGTCCCATGTCTGGCCAAATCTACCCTGGATAAACTAAACTACCTGCTTTGTTCATGTCTGCATCAGCACAGCTGACATCTATGGGGGAAGTCACACAACAGAGAAGGTTGGCCTCACTATGAGCTCATGATCATTGACCTCCATCCTGCTGGATTTATCTAAGCAGGTCACTGTCTTGTCTCTAAAAGCAATTCCACCCCCTCCCACCACTGCAGGTTACACTTGCTGGCCAGAACAAAGATTCTTCACTGTTATAAAGATTTCTCAGGCCAAGAAGTGAAGAGGCACTGGAGGAGGGACCTCAGCACGCTGGAAACTGCCTATAGCAGGTACATGTGAACTCAGGCGGTGAGGGCATGTGGGATGGGCACCAACCAAGTCTGCTCCGTCTGGGGTGAGTAAGGTGGGAGAATAGCTTGGGGAAAAGGTAGTAATCTGCCCTTTCATATTTTAAGAGTTAAAAATAAAAACGCTGCTTCCTCTGCGGATTATTCTCTATGGTGAAAGGCAGACATGGTTTTGACATCATGAGGAGGCCAAAACCAGAAACTAGTCCCACCCCAGAACTTCTGGCCCAACAGAAACCCTGAGATATGTCTGTGTATAAAAAACTGGAAAGAGGTGGGCACAAAGAGCTTCTCTCCAAGGAGCACAAGGGAGGGACAAACTTGACTGGGACAGCACTGTGGGCCATTCCCTTTTAAGGACAATGTGCCCCTGACAGGGAGCCATGTCAGGATTAAATGAATTGTATGGGCTTAAAAAAAACCTTTATACTTTAAAATAATTTTAGACTTAGAAAACTAAGTTGCAAAAATTGTGCAGACTATTCCCATCACCCTTCATGCAGCTTCCCATAATGTAAACAATAGATTACATAATCATAACAGTTATGAAAACCAGGAAATGAACATTGAAAAAATAAATCAACTAAATTATAGGTCTTACTCAAATGTTGTCAGTTTCCTCACTACTGTCCTTTTTTGAGTCCAGGATCCTATTAAGAATCCCACATTGCATTTAGTTGTCATGCTTCCTTCATCTCCTCTCTGTCACATTTCCTTGGGCCTCCTTGGTCTTTCAGAGTCTTAACACTTTTGAAGAGCACTTACTGGTCAGTTAATTTTTTAGAATGTTCCTCAATTTGGGTTTGTCTGGTATTTGGTATTTTGGTAATGATATGCATGAATAGATGGAAGGTATGCATTTTTGGCAAAAAAAAAAAAAACCCACAGAAGTGAAGACACTCTTATCAGTGCATCATATCAGGAGGTACAGTGATCTCTCTCTGCCACATTACTGGAGATGACATTAACCTTGCTCACTTGGTTAAAGTGGTGTCTGCAGCATTTTCCTAACGTGACATTTTGGGTTTTTTTTTTTCTTTTCAATTAATAAATATGTTGGAGAGAGTTTCTTTGAGGTTATCCTATTTTTCATTATACCTTGCCCACTAATTTTAGCATCCCTTGATGATTGTCAAACACCAGATTATTAGTGTACAATTTGTCTAACGGTGGTTTGCTATTTCCATCCTTTGTATGAACTGGTTTTCAGTAACCTGTTGGGTTGCAGTGGGGACTATTGATCAGAGTGCAGTTCTCTTCCTGCATAGATATGGAGGCTGGAGTATCCTCCTTTTGACATTTTGGAAATTGTAATGGCCACAAGTATTCTTGGATAGATCTGCAAGAGGATGGAGATTCAAGAAGGAGATAACAGGACTTCCTGCTAATACAGTAGTGAGGAAAATGGAATAATTAAATTAAATTAAAAAGATATTAATCATATTTATACATGATTTTGTGGAGCCGTTTATTCCAGTTAATTAATTTTTATCTGTAATACAGCAATCCCTTTAAATCTGGAGATTTAGGTATGCCTCCATTTATTGAAAGTTTAAAAAATTGTGTTCCATAGGGCCAGTCCATTTATCTGTACCAATTATTTATATTCTGGCTTTCTACTGTCTTTCTTCTACATCTATTGTCTTTTTTCTAAATTATCTGTATCCTTTTTTTCCCCTCTACATTGTGTGGATATCTTAAACACATCTCAGTGTCACTGGTTTGTTTTTCTGTAGGGTAAATTTTGCTCCTAATAAATTTGAGGTCCAGCAATGCTACTATCTTCCTCCTAAAATACTTGACTCTGTTCTATTTTTATTTTATTTTCTGATGTCAGTTTTTCTCTGACATTATTAAACATTGTTTTCTAAATCTTTTTTCTATTTACAGGAGTAAACTTCATCCAGAGTATGCTGTTTGTTGCTGGTGTTCACTTTCTTTTTCTCTTGTATCGATATCATTAAAGATTGTCTCTTTTATTCTCAACTTTGAATCAGAATAGTTTATTCAGGATTATTATTTGCCTAAAAATACCATCTATGGCTTCTTATTGATTTACCTTCCTATTTCCCTGGGCAGTATTTGAGCCTTCACTTAGAGCTAGAAGACTCGATGTTGTTAGTTTGTGTTTGCTGTTCGTTTATGTAGCTGCCTGTGATGAACAGGGAGAAAGCTATATCTATGGGTCATGGTATTCAGGCAAATTTATCTCTGCTTTCTCTTTCTTCATAATTCTGTTGAAACCCCTGCACCTGCGCCTAAATGAATTCAGATAGTTATGTTTCCTAACCAATTGTGAGAACATGTTACTTTCAGTGTGTTTTTCTGTTGTCTTCAGGATGAGTGAACCACTTTGGAGAACAGTCATTTTGTCATGTGTGTTTGTGTGTGTGTGTGTGTGTGTGTGTGTGGCTACACTAACATCTCTGCACTCACGTGCTGTTACTTGCCTCTGTCACTTAAGATCGAGAAATTATCCCCATCTCTTCCCCACTTTGTGATGGGTCAAAGAGAACACCTCTCCTGCTTGGTATCTCTTTAAGCTTCTGTCCTGGAAAGTGGGCTCAAGGGCCCCCAAAGACTAGATTCCATGTCTTTTTCCTAGCATACTCCTGTCATCAGTTCTACTACTTTCAAACTGGACAGAATGAAAGAACTATCTTCTAATGTCTTGCCCTACCACTTGTCCTTTTCTCTTTGACTCCTGGCATTTACCTTTACCCTGCACTAAATTGAATTATTCTTCACTCATTCCTTGTGACATTTATAGACAAGATTAGACATGTCCCCTTAGCCCAGTGTTGGTAATATTGTCCTTATACTTAGCTTTTTTATTGTCATAGTTTTTTTTTTTTTTGGTTTTGATGTCTTTTTAATTGATTTGTGAGTGGAATCTTCTGCATAATCCTCATATATTTTCCGAAGAATCAATATAGTTTTTGTAACCTAAAAACAATGAAAAAAGGTAAACCTAGTTGCCATTTTTGTGTATTAAAATTAAATTATAATATCTCCTAATTGATTTTCATTGCATAGGAAATCTCATTACTTTTGTAATCTTCTACAAATTTTACCTAAAAACAACTTCTGAACCTCATAACATATGAAAGTACTCAATGAAAAGTGTTTTATTTTATTTTTGTTTGGTTTTTTGTTTGTTTAATAAAAAAGAACCTCAAAATCCAAGTGAAATAATTCCAAGGGCATAGTTATATGTAATGAACTTAAATGACCACCAGATGTCACTCTTGCTTCATGGTATATTTCAACCAGAGGCTAGAAGAGATACTGTAATGCTGGTTTTCAAGTGGTAAAATATTTTTATCAGCAGGGAAGCCTTATATCCTCTAGTTAGGCAGCAAGGCATAAAGGGGAGTTCATTTTGATAGTAGAAAGACAAAAAAAAATTGCATGGTTTTAACTACCAAAAGAAATAGGTAATTCTTTAGAACATGTGTCACCTAAAGAATGAAGGAAATATCTATCACAGAGGGTTTAACTTGGTCTTAATTATATACTGACTCTATTAAATTGACATACAAAATGGCTACTTCACAGTTTTAATTTATGTCAGTATAATTACAATAAAATTTAAAAGATTATTTTCACAGAAATTCTGGCAGGATAGGATGACGTTTAAGTAAAGTACAAACTAAAAATTACTAAATTATGTTTTGAATTTTCCTGTTAAAGAAACAAAAGTGTTAACTTTTTCAAAGGTCACTTTTTAAAGACAGGTAAGTCCATTTAATTTCATAAATACTATACAAAATTTATCTTAAGGATTTGCTCACTTAAGAAAATTTAATGTCAATACATTAAATTGCATTTCAATTCTAATTCCTAACATTTATTGTGTACTTACTAGATACTGGGCACTATTTAAAATACTTTATATGTTTTAACTAACTTCATTCTCTCAATAAATCTATGAGGTCAATACATACCATTTCTTTTTTGGAATTGAACAGACCAAGTCTCAAAAGAGTTCAATAAACTACCCAAGGTCTGGTTTTGAAACCATGAAATCCAGTTCCAAGATCCACTGCTATGTCATCCAATAAACTTCTATACACCAGTAAACTTAAAAATTTCTAGACATTAAACCACCAAAGAATGTACAATATCTAGCCATTTCAGAGACGTTTTACAAGCTTGGTTATAGATCAGAAAGTTATAGCACCTTAGCTTACAGACTAGGTTATTTTCATGTAGGTCTTCCCTACTCACTTTCAGTTGCTGAGATGCTGACATTTCTACACGGAACAAATTTAAACACTGATCAGCAGCTAGAAGCTGGTAAGACTAGGTTAAGGTGTTGACTGGGATAAGATCTAATCTCAGTCCTTCCCCAAACCATGCTAAAACTGCAGCCAAAGTTTTTTTTCCCCCTCTCAGTTTTATTGGGATATAATTGGCATACAACATTGTATTAGTTCAAAATGTCCAAGATAGTGATTTGATATATGTATAAACTGCAAAATGATCACCACAGTATGCTTTAGTTAACATCGATCACCTCACATAGCTGAAATTTTTTTTTCTTATGATGAGCACTTTTGAGACCTACTCTCTTAGCAATCTTCAAAAATACATACAGCGTTGTTAACTATAGTCACCACGCTGTGCCTGGACTTGTTTACACTATGTCCCCAGTACTATTTTTATCTTATAGCTAAAAGTTTTTACCTTTTGACCAGAAATAAGGTATACTTTAAAAAGTCAGAAACTCTCAACATGGGGACAAGTTGAGAGGAGAAAACAGCAACACAGTTGTTTTGTAAGGTGGAAAGTGGATGGTTGAGAGTAAACTGACTAGAAGATCAGTTCTTGAGCTAACAGCTGAGAAAGCTGAGAATGAATAAATTCATAATCTTCTCCAGAGTCTTGAAAAGTCTTAGGAACTGTTTGTTCCAGGTACATTTGGAGCTGGTGGTGAAGTGTGTCCGTATACCGGTGTGTGCACTGGGGTCAAGCTATAATAAGGAGTATGGGGTAAATATTGATGAGATGTGGTAAGATTTTAAAATTCCCTCCTCCTCTCCATGCCTCTGGTCAACTGCCTATTGTTCATCCAGGCAGAGCTGGAGATTTATCCCTGGAGAGAGTAAAATGGAATCTCTGTGCAGAGGATGATAGGGAAGAGAATTCATCCACTGTTGAGGAAACATGTGTACAAGGCAAAACAGGGGGAATGAGTGACCATATACATAACCGAATGTTGAATGCAGAGACCTTCATGCCTCATTGGGCTTCTGGTTCAGTCAGCCAGACTCTTGTCCTCCAGTTGTTGCGAGAAGACTCTTAGATATATGACCAGGCTAAGAGGAAACACTGGGACATTGTGCTGTACACCAGAAATGGACACATTGTAATTGACTGTACTTATAGTAAAAGAAGAAAATAGAACTTCTAAAGAAATGGCCAATAAGCACAGGAAAAGATGCTCAACACCACTAGTCATTAGGGGAAATGCTAATCAAAACCACAATGAGATACCACTTCACACGTACTGGAATGGTTGTAATAATTTTCAAAAAACAGTAAATAACAAGTGTTGATGAGAACATCTGCCCCTTGAGAGGTAGGGGACGCCAGATGCACACAGCTTGTGTTCTCCTACAACTCCTATAAAAGCCAGCACCTCCAAACCAGACTAGGTAGTCCCTTCCCCTTGAATCTAGGGTGGCTTAAGAGACTTGCTTAACCCATACTCATAGAAACAACGCAGTAGACATGATATTATGGAGCTCCCAAGACTAAATCCTATGAAGCCCCACAGCTTCCACCCAAGTCTTTGGGAACCCAGCTGCATAATGTAAAGAAGCCCAAGCAGCGCTGTGGAAAGGAACTGAGCCTCCCCTCAACATCCCAGCTGGACTCAGAGACAACAGCTAGTACCAACTTGATTGTAAGTGAGCTATCTGGGATGTTGAATTAGAAGTCCCAGTTGAGCCACTCCAGCAAAAGCTGTGTGGAGCAGGGATGGACTGTCTCTACCAAGTCCTGCCCAAATTACAGGTTCTTGAGCAAAATAAACAATGAGTGTGACTATGTTTTCTTTTTGAATCTGTTAATATGCTGAATTGCATGAGTAGGTTTTCTGATGATTTTCTGAATCCTTCTGTTCTTGAAATACACCTTTTTAAAATCTTGATGTAGTCCCACAATTTGGACACTATACTGAGCATAACCATCATCATTCATGGAAAAATAGACTTATCAAGCAAATTATATTGCTAAAAATGCATTAAAGTGTTTAACCTATTTCAGAAAATTTCAGACATATGAGTAGAACATTATTGAATAGCCCAGAAGGACTCCTGACTGGCAAAACTGTAAACACCATTTTTTTTATTTTAAACAATTAGACGTTTCTTTAATTTGGAACCCTTTTTCCAAATAAGCTAGTTTCTCCTATATTTTTTGGCTATTTTGAAGGTTGCGTTTGAAGCTTAGTTTTTTCCATTTTTAAAAAATGATTCAACTTAGGGACTTGATTAATGGCATTCCATTCAGGAAATAACCAAGGCTTCACTAATCTGAAGTAATCAGAAGCAGAATTTTCTCCCTTGCTCTCACTCTGTCTGTCTGTCTTATCTCATTGAATGTTTCACTTAATGAATGTAATCAACTGTTTATGTAAAAATGGAGAAACACAAATGAGCCTTGAAAGGCTTTTGAAAATGAAAAATTAAAAAAAAAGTAACAAGGCAGCCTAGAGGCTTGGGATTGCTCTAGTTTGAAAATGTTATCAAGTGAAAAGATCTTTTTCTGTGTTTCAGATACAACAATATTTAGGAAAGACCCTCCCAGTTACCTTCCACTCTCCAACTCCTACCCCAGCCACACACACACACACACACACACACACACACACTCACACACACACACACACACACACACACACACACGCTCACACTCCCGTACACCTCCCACCCCCTCTGCGGTGCCACTCTTTTACCCAGTTCTCCAAAGCAGTTTTCCTCGGATGGAACTGAGGAACCTCCCCCTTCTTCCACCATCCTACCACCACCACCTTAAGAAACCTACTTTCTAGGAGAAAGAAAAAAGATAGAAAGACCTAGAAGCCATTGCAAATTCCTTTTTTGGGTGCATTTCCATTTCTAAAGTTTTTCAATAAAATTTTCCTCTAAAAGATTGGCTGCTTGGAAAAAGTTACCGAAGTCCCAAACAGTGAGGGACAGGCATTCATCACCAGAAGTGACACTAGCAGAGAGTACAGCTCCCAGCAGGGAAGCTGTCATTATGTAAATGTATGTGCATGACAGCGCTCCGAGGAGGACAAATGACTCATCAGTGACTTCTTAATCAGCCTGTCGCTAGCAATAATAATATAATCACTGGTCACCTAATTAAAAATGAAAGAAATTAGTGCCTTTTCCAAACACTGAGCTTCTAGAATCTCAGGTTATAGACAGTCATTAAGCAGAGAGCCATCAGCTGTTTGCATGTCACATCACAGACAGGCCGACCCTTGTGAGGGGCCCTCTGCTCACATTTGTGATTTGATTATCTTGCCACTCTTCAGTTAATGCATTGATCTGGGTGGTTTGCTGCTATGAGCCCCTGGTCATTTATTCATTCATTCATCATTTCCACCGCAAGCATTTATTGCAGGCTTACTGTATGCTAGGGGATATATCCTGGGGATATAAAGATGAATAGGACACTTTTCCAGCATTTGGAAGGTCTCTTTGTTGGGGAAACATATAAAATTATTTAACTATGATACGATTTGATCAACCCGTAATAAAGAAAAAAAATACATATATGAAGATGCAAGATAGTGGCCCATTGGATAGAACAGATCCATAGATCTTACGGTGCTTTTATTTGGGGCATGTGCCCCTTACATTACCAAGGACTCCACCATATCCTATTCTTTTAAACTGAGTCTGCTTCATTCATTACCTCCCTGGCCCTCGTTAAGCACTTGAGTTTAAGATTCTGGTGTAGAGTGGTGTAGAGATAGATCTAACAAGCAGACATCTGCCATGAGATGTGATACTAAAATTTAAGTATCATTCTTTTAAATGACTTTTAAAGAACATTGTGTGTGGTATGTTAAAAAATTCTTAATCCTTCTCCTCTCAGGTGTGGGGAAAAAAACACCTCACCAGCCACCCGTGCTGTATAGCAGGGGAAATAACCAAAAATTTGAAGCTAATCCATCAGTAGTATCTGAATCTGTTTCCATTTTAGTTGTCTTCATTGCCATCACTGAAGGGGATATTCATTCTCTTTCGGCTCGATGCTCACTCTTTCATTTCTCTTCTCTCTGACCTGCTTCTCTCCAGATAGCTTTGGGGTATGGGAGGGCTTTTTGACTCTGGAATTGTGAGGGGAGATACATCCTCACAGTCGTTGCTGGCCCTCCTGTTGGGCAGCTGCTCGGCTAACCGGACCGGTGACTGGAGTAGAACAGCCAGTCCCTGGCCATTTGGGAAGTATTCAGGCACAGACACCACTGGTGAGTCCACAGTCACAGTCACTTGTTTCTGGCTCCAACATGTCCATTCATGGCAGCCTCTTTCTCCTGATCTCATGCTCCTGCTTATGTATGGCCAGGCCTCTCAGCATTTCTAGGCTGCCCAAGGGCACTGAAAACTTCTGGATTCCCTGAAACTCATGAATAGATTGTTGTGTTAATTGTACTGGGATCAAAGAACATAGTTTGTATGACATCAGTTACCTGAAATTTGCTGCAACTTGCCCTGAGACCTTGTCTGTGATCAATTTTAGTAAACATTCAACATGTAGTTGAGAAGAATATGCTTTTCTAATGGTTAAGTCTATCTGGGCTTTCTATTCCTCGGTAACAAATTAATGCAAATTTAAAGCCTTGCAATAGCCAAGACATGAAAGCAACCTAAATGTTCATCAACAGATGACTGGATAAAGAAGTTGTGGTATATCTATAATGGGATACTGCTCAGCCATTAAAAAAACAATAAAATAATGCCATTTGCAGCAACATGGATGGATCTGATATCATGCAACATGGTATCATTTACATGTGGAATCTAAAAAAAGGATGCAAATGAACTTATTTACAAAACAGACTCACAGACATAGAAAACAAACTTATGGTGAGGAAGCAGAGGGAGGGATGCAGAAGGATAAATTAGGGGTTCAGGATTTGCAGATACTAACTACTATATATAAAATAGATAAGCAACAAAGTTCTACTGTACAGCACAGGGAACTATATTCTATATCTTATAATAACCTAGAAAGAAAAAGAATATGGTAAGAAATATATATATGTATAAATAAATCACTATGCTGTACACCAGAAATTAACACAACATTGTAAACTGACTATACATCAATAAAAAAGCAAGAGCAAGTTTCAAAATTATGTGTACAGAATTAATTCACTTAAGTCAATTTTATGTAGCTAAAATACAAAAATGCATATAAATGATATATATTAAAAAAATTAGAGTCTTAAAACAACATCGATTTTTAATATCTCACAGTTTCTGTAAGTCAGAAGTCTGGGCATGGGTCCTCAGCTCACGGTCTCACAGACTGAAATCGAGGTATCCACCAGCAGTGTTCTCATCTGCAGCTCAAAGTCTTTTTCCAAGGTCATTCAGATTGTTGGTAGTATTTAGTTCCTTGTAGCTGTAATGCTGCATTTGTCACTTTCTTACTGGCTATTGGCCAGGGTTTGCTCTCAGCTCTTAGAGCCCATTCTGGTCCTAGCCATGTGGGTTCACACATGGTAGGTTACATTTTTAAAGCCAGCAGGAGAGTATCTCTTTCCAGCATGGTAAGATGGAGTTATATATAACATAATGTAATCAAGGATTATCCCATCATATTCAAAGGCTCTGCACACACTCAAAGGGAGAGATTATATAGGATGTGTGTATCAGGGAGTGGGAATGTTGGGGAACACCTTAGAATTCTTCCTACCACAGAACATAAGGGTCTTTATATATGTTGAGTAAACCCAGCTTTTTAACTGTGCTGTTCAAATTTCCTTTACACTTATATTTTTGTCTGCTTGACCTATTTTAATCACTAAGACAGTTATGTTGATTATGAATTTATCTATTTCTTCTTGTAGCTCTTTTTCCTTTTTCTGCTTTATGTATTTTGAGAACATTTTATTAGTTGTACACAGTTTAGAATTATATTGACCCTCTTTAATACTAATAATGGCCTTTGTTGTAAATTCTGTCTTGTTTGGTATTAATACAGAATGCTGAACTTTCATCTTGTTAGTGTTTGCCATGTATATTTATTTTTAATCTTCAGCCACCCTGTATCTTATATTTAGGTGTGTATCAGTTATTTATTGCTGCTTATTATACTGCTCCAAAATTTTGACTTGCTCATGATTCTGTCGTTCAGAAATGTGGGTTGGACTCAGACAAGGGGTTCTTCTGCAGCTCTTGCCTAGGATTATTCATGTGGTTGCAAGTCATCTGGCAATTTGACTGGAGCTGTATGGTTCAAGATGTCCTCACAGGTCTGGTAGTTAGTATCAGCTATTGACAAAACCACTCTTTCCACACAGTCTCTTATCCTCGGGAGAATGAGTGCCTGGGCTTCTTCGTGTGGTTTTGACAGGTTAATTCTGAGGGCAGAAGCTGCAAAGCCTCTTAAGGATCGGACTTGGAACCCTTCTCTAGAACCCCCGCTGTGCTCAGCCATTGGAAGGGAACAGCCAGAGGGTATATGGCCTCAGTGTAAAACTTTTGAGGATCCAGAGACATTTCAATCAATAGTACTGCTCACTATAGGTTCTTTGGGGGGTGAGTCTGAGTGGTGCTCCTTTGTAGCCATCACATAGATATGGTTTAATACAATAATTAAAAATATTTCAGACTTTAGCTATTAGTGAGAAATCTTGTTACTGACTTCTATTTTGTGTTTTCAATCATTGTGTTTTCCTCTAAAATGTATCATACAAAGCACTCAAAACATGAAAGAATAAAGATATACCTATTGGGTATAGAGTCACCTTTAAAAAACCAATTGCCTTAACCAGTGGTCAATTAACTCACACAGACAAAAAATACATTTGTTTCCTGATTTTGGAGGGAAAAAGTACACTTTTCTTCTAAACTACTAGTTCTAAATAGCTATCATTAAAACAATGTAATTATGTAGTAAAGATCTTAAAAGACATTCAAACAACAGTTAACTTCTGCTTATCAACTCTATTTTTCAGCTTAAGGGTATAGTCTGCAGAGTAATATTAATCCTGAATCTCTCCTTTCCGCAGCACAGACCATTGCCTCTCAATATTTGTCTTTTCTTCTTTGATTTTTAGCTGGGCATATGGCTGTCAACTAATGAAGACTAGTTGTGGTTGTGTAAGTTCTGGAAAGTGGGGTAGTGATGAAAAGTGATGTTTGTGACTTCCAGAAGTGTCTGTAAAGAGAAGATGAATGCTCATCTCCTCCTCCTTTTCTCCTTCCTATTGGCTTAATGTAGACAAGAGAACTGGGGCTGGGGCAGCCATTTTGAATTAGCAAGTGATAGCTGCACGAGGTTGATGGAGTGATGAGATAAAAGAAAATGAATGCTGTCATTCCAACTCTAGGTCATAGGTCTGGACATTTAGATGAGAGAAAAATAAAATTCTACCATGCTTAAGCCATTGTTATTTAGGGATTTCTGTTACTAGTTGCTAAAGCTAGGGCTAAATAATCTTGCTTGTATTTGTTTGATTTTGCTCACCATTTTGTCCCCTGTTATAGTACCTGGCAGGAGCCGACTATGAGAGACAGCCACCTAGCAGGATGAAAATGATGGCCCTTCCCCGGCTGTAAAAGTGTGAGTCAAAATTAAGGACAAAACCCATATCTGACACAAAACACACACTCAATAAATATCTGTTGAAAGAATGAATGAATGTAATAGGTGGCCGCCATGTTTTAGAACCCAACATCATACCTGTCTCGATCTGCTCCTTCCCACACTAGTTAGTCATCTCCTACTAATTTTTCAAGGTCCAGCTTAAATGTGACTTTTCTGTCAAGCTTCCTTAGCTTTTCCTGGCGCTGAGTATTGCCTACTTTCCTGGTTCTATATATCTCTGCCTCCCTGACATCTACCTCTGTTATTTTACATTGAAACTTCAGACTTTCTTTGTGTTCTTAATACCCAACATGATGTCTGAAAGGATGGGGGAGAAGTAAGGAAGGAATACTTGCAAACATACAAAAAGTCATATAGGAGTTTTCTCTGATTGATTAGTCAAGGTTCTCCAGAGAAATAGAACCAACAGGGTATGTGTATGTGCATTTTAAGGAACTGGCTTATGCAATTACAGGAGCTGGGAAGTCTGAAATCTGTAAGACAGGCTGGCAGGCTGGAAACCCAGAGAAGAGTGGATGTTGCAGTCTCAAGTCTGAAGGCAATCCACTAGCAGAATTCCTTCTTCTTGAGGGATCTCAGTCTTTCCTCTTAAGGCCTTCAACTCATTGGATGAAGCCCACCCACATTATGGAGGGTAATCTGCTTTACTCAAAGTCTGTTGATTTAACTGTTAATCGTACCTAAAAAATATCTTCACAGCAACATCTAGATTGATGTTTGGCCAAAAACTAGGGTACCATGGCCTAGCCAATCTGACCCCAAAAAATTAACCACAGAATCCATAAAAAGAGGTGAATTCATTTAATAATTTAAAGTTCTAATATTACTATTTAGGTGACCTCTGCCAGGAAAGTTACATTTATTAGCAAGTGTTGTGGTAGGTCATTATGAAACAAGGAAAAAACTACTGATTATGATAAACAGTAGAGAAGGTCCTATAGAAAGCAATTAGAAATATAATCAGATGTGTTTCATAACTTCAAATTCATTATTACTGCTTGCATGGTTAAAGAAAGTTCACTCTCACAGAGCATTTGCTATGTAATAAAAATAAAACCAGCTTATGTGAACCGAGATCTCTGTAGGGAAAACAAAAAGATTGTGCACAACAGCAGTATTCAGTTAAGGTTAAAAGATTTTTGCTACTATTGATCAAGAATTTAAATAACCCAAAGATAGAATACTTCTTTACTCGGGACAGGATGCCCTATTCATAGCCCGGATGAAAACTATATAAAAAGAAGGAAAGGAGGAAGTGGTCCCTAGTATGCATTGATCTAGTAAAATGGTTGCAATGTGCAAGGTTGTAAATTTACCTTCTCTCGTGGTTTGTGCACTAAAGGGTACTCAACTGGCCCAAAAGAATTAATGCAACTTCTAAAAGTAGGCCAACTAATTTATAGGCAATAGCTTACATACCAGGAAAGCTGGATCAATAAGTAATGTATATTTATTTCCAAGAAACCCAGCAGTGCTTTTTCTCATCAAAAAGTGAGCAGGGATGAAGTCAATCAGAATGTGCTATTTTCCTGAGGGTAGAATGAGCACAGGAAACCCCTCTTTCTGAGGCAGGAGATGAATGAAACAGCAGCCACAGAGGCCAAGAGGAAAAGAAGAGCATGTGGCCAGAGAACCTGAGGGAACTTTCTTAGCCCTGCAGAAAGAGGCTAAGAACTGGGGTTGCAATTAAGGCCAACACCAGGAAAGGAAAACCATCCTCTCTGAAATTATAGTTACTAGAATCCCGTTCATCCCTTCTTTTCTTCATTCCATTTTCAGTCCTCCATATACTCAGCTAATTGTTGTATTAGTTTACTCATGGTATCCGTTGTTCCATATCCTGTATTCCATTTAGTATTCTCATATCGTCTCTCTTTTAGTCCATTCTGTACGTAATTATCAGTCTTGTCTGTGGGTTCATCACCAGTTGTGGGTTCTGGCCAGCAGAAGTCCCACCAAAACGGAATGAATTACTCAAGACTCTGTGGAAAAGTCAAGAGAGCGAGAGGGAGTCGGGAGCCAACTCCACGAACCTCTCAAATGCCCCACATTTATTGTATACAATCAAAGGAGAAATCACTGACAGTTGTGTGATGGAATGCAGGAATTTAGGGAAAGACAGGGTGGGATCTAGATTGTAGAGTCTGGCTCAAGGTCAGAAGACCCTTTATGTTTTGGTAAGTCATGTTCGTGTTGACATCAGCGAGTCTTCCAGCTTATCAGGGCGGAATGTATGAGAAGCAGCTGCTTAACATTTTTCTTGGGCTGTGCCTGTCTTAGGTTGCCCCCCTCTGGGGGTCTTACCCGTCATTGGCTTACCAGCCTTCTCACCTCTGAGTCTGCAGCTTTTTATAACTTATTTACCATTCCAGCCCAAGACTCGTTCCTTTGGGGGCCTGCAGTTTACCTTTAGGGAAGTCATGGGAAGAGGGGAGCAAGATACATTCTTATAGATATGTTAAAGCAAACCACCAGCCCAGCCAGTTCCTTGCTTTGGGGATAGAAGACTATCTAACAGCAGGCACGGCCAGCGTTTATAGCCGAAGGCCTGGGTCGTTGCTTTGCAAGGAGCAGAGTGCTATCTGAAACCTCAACTATGCAAGCAAGGCAGTTACTAAGCACATTTGCTCTTCTTTAAGGAGACAAGCGGCTGGGGTCTGTTACAATATGTTAACCCAATCATGGGCTCCCACAGTTGTCTGCTTGGGACAGAGTCCAAATATGTCATTCTCCTGCTCAAAATTCTACAATAAAAGAGACAAGTAAAAATTTTTCTTTTTGTGTAGCCAAATTTTTCATCATTTAAATCTATGTGTTTCCTAAACCTCCTCCTCCTCCTTAAATTCTTTACTCTCTTGGCTTCTCATATGTTTTCTGACTGTTCAGCTGCCTGAAAGTATAAGTCTTTATTTAAAAAACCTCTCAATTAATTATTGATATCTTAGTATACTCACTTCTTTCTCCCTCTGTAGATTTTTTCCAGCTGATCTCATGTTTTCTCATCTCTCCAGTGACCACCTCTAGCTTTGAATTACAGTTCTGTTTACACACTGATTGGGCATTTTCACATGGCTGTCCTTCCACCTTCTCTAACTCAGATGTCCTCACAGGAGATCATTATTCTCTCCGCTTTGGTTAAGAACACTTCCATCATTCTAGGCTAGAAACTGCAGCATTATGTTAACCTTTTTCTTTTCTGATATAGCACAGATCATAGTCACCAATTCCTACTGATTTTATTTTGTAAAATCCTTTAAATCTCCTTCTCCCTGGTTCAGACTCTAGTCATCACTAATTCGAGACAAGACAGTTGCCTCCTGTATTCCATTTAGTATTCCCATATCTTCTCTCTTTTAGTCCATTCTGTATGTAATTATCAGTGTTGTCTGCCTGGGACAGAGTCCAAATATGTCATTCTCCTGCTCAAAATTCTACAATAAGAGAGACAAGTAAAAAGATATAATACTGAGAATTAAAATCATATATAACTGCGAGTAAATGAGAGACTAACACTTTTATAGAAGAATATTATATGCAACTCTATGACAATGCATTTGAAAATCTGGGAGAATTTGATGTTTTCCTAGAAGAATATAAATGATCAAAACTGAATAAAAAACCTGAGTAGATCAATAATCATGAAAGGGAGGCAGAAGATTTACCACTTAAAAAGGTACTAGGTCTAGTGTTAGTTGCTATAAAGAGGGGAAAAAAGGCCCAATGAACATATGCTCTCTACCTATAATGAATTTACAGCCTACTAAAGAAAGTTTTCAAAATCAACTGTAGACAGGTTGATTTAGTAGAGCACGGGTAGGGCCAAGCAAAGCAAGAGAGTGAGACTAGTCAGGTCACTTCCTGTTTTTTTCAAATTAATTTTATACATATATATATTTATATATATATAATATATAATTTTTTTTCCAAATTGAAACAGATTTTTTGGTTTCTATTTTTTGGTATTACTTTTGTACTCTGGAAGCCTCCAGATGGCAGCATTTTACTTTGGAAGAAGGTGTCCAGCGCCAGTGATACCGTCCTGCAATTCTATTCCTAACAGCCCCCAGGAGTCAGACCATTGATAGGAGGAGGGGAGGGGAGACAAGGCGGTAGATGTGTTTCAAATTATTCTGGCCTCTTACACTTTTCTTTTATTCACCATCCACAAAGAACCTCTGTAAATTGGCAGTTCAGGTAAGTAGTTTCTTTACAGTCATTATAGAAACAGGTATTTTATTCTAGCTGCATTCCAGCTAACTAGCTGATTTTTCTATTCCCAACACATCATTTGTGCAGAAACAATTTTTATTTTTCATCTTGGAATCAGGCAGTAAAGAATCGGTATTATAATAGCGATAGTGTCTGCCTTGCTCCAACTGCTGAAACTGTCTCCTTATTTTCTTAGAGCCTTTTCCCCAAACTTCATATCATGTCACTCTTCTTTTCCTAACCATCCAATGGCTTCCCATATTAACTAAAGTAAACCCAAACTCCTTACCTCGACCTGCACACTCTACAGGGTCTGGCCCTCCCCACTTCTGTGGCCTCATCATCTATCATTCTTGCTGCTCACTTTGTTCACCATGGTCTTGCTCTTCCTTAAACACAGTGAGCTTGGTTCACCTCAGGGCCTTTGCACTTCCTGATTGCCTCTGATTTTTGTATAATTCACTTCTTCCTTCAGGTTTCTTCTCAAGTGTCACTTTCTTCAGACAGGACTTCCCTGATCACCATCCCTCTTTCCCTCACCTTATCCTTACTTGCTTTGCTTTTCTTCATTGGAAGAATAATACTCCTACTAAATAATTGTCTGTCTTTCTCAAGCAGAATATAAGTTCTATGGAGGTTTGGAACTTTGTCTTGTTGACTCCTGTCTTCCCAGAACCTGGAAACATGCCTGACTCATATTAGGTGCTCAACAAATGTTGTTGAATGAGTGAAAAAATAAAGTTCAGTCAATCTGATGTCTCTATTCCACCTCTTTTGTATGTGATGTGCCAGTCACCTAGACTGTAGCAGTATACACCTTAATGAGACAGTCTTAGACATTAGTTCATTGAGTTTTTTGACACTTATGATTCTCTATATTGATTATTTCTTAAATAGACATTTGATTATAAAAAGCCTCCCCCATATTGTCACTAAAACAAAAGTGGTCAGGTAAATTGTAGCAGTTAGATATCTTTAGTGTTTATATAATTTAAAAAATCAAAATTAGCATCAAATTAATCTATAATAGAGCTGCTGAATTAATTCTTAAGTGAAGTTAATTCTACTGAGAAGTTATGCAAGTTACCAAAAAGAACTTGTCACCTATGTCGAAAGAATATCTGCATTGCTAATCGTAGATGATAGATTGTCTCCAAAATAGCTCTAAGGCGTAGAATATTCAGGCTGCAAAAAAAAAAAAAAAAAAAGAGTTTAAATAATTAAGACGTAAATTCAATTATATCTGTTTCCGTTACAGGTTTTTTTTTTTTTTTTTTTGGTGATAGAGATGTACTGTGTCCTCAGTTTATAAATGGAATTGCATCCAGATGTAAGCAAGTGGAAAGAGAAGTTCCGCAAAGTTCTTGGTAAATAAAATGCAATTCATTAAATATTATTCCTATCAGTATGGCTCTAGTTATACTCACAATATTTGATTCAGTTTTGCAACTACATAGAACCCCAAAATTAAAGTTATAATAATTTTAGTCTATTCTGAAAAATACTAACTCCTTAAAGTCTTTTTTAGTAACAACAAACTATCCTTAAGCTAAAATATATTAAAAATCTTCATCTTTGAAGTGGAATTAGGAATTAAAACAAGTAGAGCTTGTTTTTTCATAGTAACTTACTGACTCTCCCTGTCTGTCATTTTTCTAAATGCTCATTAGTTTAATTCTTAACAGTTATTATAAAAAAATCATTTTGTTTTGATCATTTTCTTCATATTATCATACTATTACTAATGATAATAGCTATATCTATTAACTGTTTACAGTGTACTAGACCCTATACTAGCACATTCAAATTATTTGATTAATACTCATGGGCTAGCCTTGGAATCCAGTCACCATTTATAATAAGTTTCAATGGAAAAATGGGCTCCAATTTTAAAAGTGCTGACATACAAATGAAATTTCTTAACACAATGTATTTATAAGAAGAGAACTCTCTGAATTTGGTGACTGCAACTTCTAATGAACAGAAACCTATGCAGCAAGACAATTTGAGTTAAATCAGAACAACTTTTCTGTGCAGAAGAATATGGAAGCTCTTTCATATTTTATTTCCAAATAGAATTCTTGTCATTTGAAGGTATTACCGCTGACCACATCACTTTCCTGCATATTTGCAAAGCTACAAAGTCTGATGCGTGCATGACTTGCAGTTACTCTCACAATAAGTGCCATCCGTGTGAATTCAATCTGTTGACTTTAGTGTGAAAAAGTAAGTACTTTGGTAGCAATGCCTCTCTACCCTCTATGCTAAAATTCGCCTTTCCCAAATAGCTGCACCATCCCAGATTGCCACAGTTGGCTAGGTATTCTGCTGCTGCTGTGTGTACACATCTACATCGATAGGACTCAGTGAAATCTTGTTCATGTTCTTCAGTTCACTCTTGCCTTGACTCACCACAGGATAGTTCATAATAGGAAAGCCATTTTGATGGAGAACCCCAAATCTCCTCAAAGTGGTATGATAAAATGGCAACTTACTCTTCTGGCATGCCAGGCTGAAATAACGGCCATCTGTGGTTTATCCTGTTCAGTATCTGTTTCCCTACATTGAATTAAAACTATTCTCCATCTTGGGAACCACACTCTCTCATTGCTTCAGCTGATGCCTGTAACTCACCTGGGGCTGAACCTTCCTCTAGAGCCAGCGGTTGGCACATGACAGATGAGAACAATATATGCCCTGGCCGTAGAGACTAGTTCAGAGGTAGACCTGCAACGCAAGGCCAGTCATAGCCGTAAACATTAGTTTAGAGCTTTCTGCTGGAGCCACTGGGAAAGAGAAGCTCCCATTGTTTTCTGGGGTTGCTAAACCTAAGACTTCTAATAGTCATTTTGCCACCACATGAGGCCAGCCTGAGAAAGAGAGAAACATGCGGGTAAGCCAACTTGAAGGTGGAGAATTTACAAACTCCGTTGTTTGAGTACCTAGATCTAGCTTCATCTGAGGCCAGTAGTAAACCTTTAATACTATATTAGCTTAAGTTACATTAGCTTAAATTAGTTGAGTTGGTTTTGCCCTTTTTAACCAAAAGAATCCCAAATAACACAATGGGTATGACCGCAGAACAAATCTCAAGAGCAGTTATGTGGCTGTATTTGTTTTCCCAAGGAAGTAAACAGTTATACTGAAGACTTCAGTTAATATGAAGGAGCCCACAAAATCAAATATTGATGTGTTCCAGAATATCAGTAGGTGTGTTGCAGTTTCCTTGTATTGCATTTTGGAATTCTGCTTTGCCATCCTTTATTCTTTTCATAAAACTGGAGTGGCAGAGAACAATAATTAGGGAAATGCTGGTGCTGTATCATCTTGTCAACTCTATAATCTTGGAACAAATCTTAGTATTTGGTTGAAAAGTATAGTAATTAATAAACAGAAGAGTTCCCATGTGATGAACATACTTTAGAGTTTAGGCTTTGCTCCCAAACATTGTGATCATGGTCAAGTTACCTAAAGGTCTCAGCCACAGTTGCATATATTTAGAATAGGAATAATAATAGTCCTGCCTAATAGGGATTTATTATAAAAAATTAAATAGATTAATTTAGGTAACAAGCTTGGAAGAGTGCTGGACTATAAGTACTCAAACTTCTCTAATTTTAGGCATCACAACCTACGGCCCCAGAAAGGAACCCTGGATTCTCACATCATAACTCCATCCTCATCGTTTTCTCCAGCCACATTTGGACAAGGTCTGACAGCCCAAGTACAAACACAAGACTCTAGGCTAGACCTTAGCATGTTTTCAGTTTCTTGTAGGTTAATGGTTAATATGGAAAAGCAACAGGGTATGACGGCTATATCAGGAATGTATTCAGGTTTGAAGAAATTTCCATTTTTATATGTTCACTTAGACCAGTTTGTATGCTATGAAATCAATGAGAAGAGAACTGTGTTGGCAAGAACTCTGCCTAGTTTAAAAAAAAAAAAAAGACATTTTCTTAGATCACATATGCCTTTATACTTTGTTATTTAAAAATTTGTTATTTCCCTTGCAAAGATACGATTACAGCATTACAAGGAAGATATTGTAGTTGCACAATAGCCTTCGTTCAGCTCTCTTGAAGCAAATATTATAGATGTCTAGGGTAAGTACAACCACATGTTCTAATGGGAAATTAAGTGAAGGATGTAACATCTAAAATTGGTCAGAAAATCAGAGAAAGGTTGTTTTTTTTTTGGCACATTTTCAACCATTCTTTTTTGGCTTGTATTGTACGATAAGAGCTTCTATTATAGAAACAAAATTGTTAGGGAGTGAAAATAACGCATTAAAATAATTTAATGAAGACTTTTTCACTAAGGTAATTGATCTCAGTTTCAAGTAAATAATTACCACATCTCTCAATTTATGGCTGCTTTTAATACTTTTTCTGCCTCCTTCTTTATTGTCAGACTGTCAGCTATCAAATACTACAGTTGTCAGAAAGCCTGAGTCTAGAAGCTACCCCTGTTAATTTCTTGCTTTTAATCTGCAATGGAGAGAGGAGTTAGATGTTCTCTAAAATAAGAGCGAACAGGCTCTAAGTGAGAGTCAATTTTCTCGTGGTGAATTGGGTGATTTGAGCGTATGGGTTTGTGATTTTTCCCCTCTGGGTATTCAAAGGTTGCTTGCTGCTTACTTCTTGTTTTCTCAGCCATGTCCAGATGAGGACATGACCTTTGGCTAAGTTAAGTGCTTTTTTAACTAATTTAAAATTTCAGGGACCTTTTATATAGCTAAGCTCTGAACTTATGCATAATTTACTTTCCCTTGCTCACTATCTTGCTCATGACCTTCCAGTGAGGGTTTTTAATGTCAGGAGGAACAAACCCATATTCTATACTTTGTGTCAGTTGTTCTTCCAAATTGACTCCCTCTTCCTTCTCTAGGCAATCCAAGACAGTCGTTGGCTCTCTCATTGTTTCCTGAAAATACCTTGCTTGCTCTTGCCCATGTGCAATATTTAAACTGTTGTTTTGAGTTAAGGTACATTTTTCTACCTGTCTCAACCCTTTCATGTTTCCTAAATCATCTCATATGTTTCCATGACCCTAATTCTGGCCCACATGAATCACTCCCCATTCTAATTGTCTATAACCACATAGTCTTTTCCATGCCTTTGAGAGCTGATCAAATACCATCACTTACTGTTCTCTATTTGGGAGAATACATGCTTATTATCTCTAAGTATGTTATTATCTGCTCTGAGCAAATGTATGTTCTCTATTCAGTTCGGAGAAGAAAAGAATATTATTAATGTCTCTTTTTATATTCTTCCCATCATCTTGTCTTATGTCTGGTAGAAAGGAAATGACATTCAGTCAGGGATGACAGAGCAGCACAGGAAGGCTAGTGATTAGAGCAAAGTTGTTTGCCTTTCTTTGTACATATCTTTGCTTCTCCTGGCAGAAGCTTTCTTTGTTTAAAGGTGTCTGAATATTGTCATACTACTTAAAGGTTGGTAGGAAAAAGCAATTCTGTGATCACTCATACATGTCTGTGTAGGGCTTTAAAGATCTAGTTGCATATACAAAAGGTGAGAGATGGGGTCCACCTGTGACATAAGATGGTTTCAGGCATTTTTTTTTTCAGTTGGAGAATTTCTTGTTTCAAATCCAGATACATGACTAATACAGCTGTCTAATCACAAATGCTTCATATTTTCAACTATAGAAGAATATATTTTATAATTCTGTTATTCCCACCTCAATCTTTATGTTTTGTCAAAGGGAATCTTTTCTGATATGTTTCTTTTCTGTTCTGAAACCACTCTAATGGAAAATTTGCTCTATTTATTTTTGTACATTCCATATGAAAGTTATTTTATTCCTATTCTAACCACTTGTTAATGAGCCATGTAAATGTCTTGATCTGACCCAAATTCAAATGGTCTTCCATTAATTCTCATGAAATGAATAAAATCATTCCTGGAAGTACAATATGTGTCATTCATTGGGCAAGCCATCAGAGTTTCCACTTAATAATTCATGGAAACAGCAAAAGATTCAGAGGTATCTGGATAATTTGGTTACAACAAGATGCTAACGACAGTAAGGTCAAAAGAGCTTCGTTTCAGCCCAGTTAGTTTTATGCTGATGAAATTTCTGCTCTAAATGTGTACATTGTTGTTTTCTTAGTGTAGGCAGTGATCTCAATGAGCCACCTGCTCTACCAGGAAGGAAGAAAACTGAGTGGCAACCTCATCACTGTGAGTGATGTTTCAAAGTGAAGAGCTCACATTTCTATAGATGCAGGGTCAGTTTATGTCAAACCATAGTTATTTATTTCTAAATAATCTCAGAAACTAAATATATCTTATAATGCTGTGTTCCAATTTGTGTTGACCCAGCACTTTTCTCTTCCTGCTATAGCTAGTTTACAAAATGACACAAGGCATCAACCTGCCATATTTCATTACCTGTACTCCTACACCCTTCCCCAAAGCTTATTATAAAGGACAGTTAATTACAGATCTAACTAACCACACAAAGCTGACACATATAACATATAAAAAGCTTTTTATTGCCAAATAAATGCTTTCTCAGTTGCAATCATATTGAACGGGAAGTGGTGATACCTAAGGATGGCTAATTATAGGTCTGGATTCCCAGTGGATTAAATTGAGGTTGTACCCTGGACTCCACCTCCTATTTCAATGCAGAGGCATTAGGTAAAATTTTACGTACTTATTACAGCTAAAAATTTTCATTTCATTACTCAAAAGGGCAAATAATTAGTATAAACTGCAATTTATATTTAAAATGCATTAAATAACAGGATAAGACTGGCATTTGACATTCTTACAATTTTATACAAAGAGATTTCTGACATTTTATCACTTGTTTCCCACAACTTTCTTATGAATAATGTGTTCCTTCGTAAGTTTTCAGTGGAGACTTGAAAGTTTGAAGGGAAAATATCATAAAAGAGGAAAGGTCTGAAAAAAATCTGAAACTTTTTTGTTAAATTTATAAGCAACTTTTAGGATGCTATTATTCTGTGGATGTCTGGTGGGGAATTACTATTTCTAAGTATAATGCTGAGATCATTTATGGTACCACTTCTTACTCTCTAGGTAGTGTCCAAGTGTCCATTTATTCTTTGGCTATAGAAGATTATGGTTCAACAATCATAAAGTAGGCAATCTTATCATAACGTTAATGTTCAGTGTAACCATGTATTAATGACAGCTCTCTCATGGAAAATGTGTATGCCTTGTCAAGAAAAGAATCTAATTGCAAAAGATTATTCTGCAACAGTTTTGAGTGTCCTTTTGACATTAATTATTCTATTAAAGTTTTTATAATTAATTTTTCAATAAGCAATACATGCGCATAGGAGAAGAAGAGTTATAAAAATTACACAATGTGAAAAGTAAGCCTCCTTCTTACTCATCTTTAGGGCAACCACTATATCAACATTTTTTGTATCCTTCTAGAGATATCCTATGCATATATACACATACACATAAGAAACCCACCCACTTTTATACACAAATGGCAGCATAATATATTACATATTTATACCTTGCTTTTTTGTACAAAAGTATATCTTGGAGATCTCTTTATATTCAGCTGTTTTACTGGATTTTATGGTGATATAATATTTCATCCCAGTTCTTAAATACTCAAAGGCCCTCTGAATTTTTATGACATATTTAAAATGAAAATACATTTCTTTTCCGGGTTCTCAAAATACATGATGGATTATTTACCTTTTCTAATTTAGAGTATTTTTGTGTAAGAAACTCAACATAAAATGTTTGCTTATGCAAATAGCATGCAAATAGAGTGTGGTTTCCTTTCTAGTGAAATGACTTCGGATGTGTTATTTTAAACTCTGAATATGAGGTTTTTCATTTGTACAATGTGGTAGTACATCTCAAAGGATTGTTGGAAAGATTAAGTAAACTAGTGAGTATGACACGCTTTAGTTCATTACACGGCACATAGTACAGTATCTAGAACATTGACATCTATATTTGTCTGTATATCTGTGCTTGTATCTGTGTTTACATCTACACATGTCTATTTCAGGTCTACAAGAATACCTACATCTTTACCGTATAAAACTGAAATTACGATGACTGTCTCACCTATAACCACCTCCATGACTCTCTATCCCTTTTCTATTCTCTGTTTTTCTTCATAGCACTTACTGACATGAGTGACATAGCACAATGTGACATTTATTTACCTACCATTTGTTTCCACTAGAATGTATGCTCCAAAGGAGCAAAGACCTTGTCTACCTTATTTATCACCATGTCCTACAGAGTCTAGAATTGTGCCTGACACACATAATAAAACTCAACAAATATTTGCTGAGTGAATGAATAAATTTTCTAAATACTTGTTGAATATCCATATTATATCATACATTGAGCTTGACTCTTCTAATTAAAATGCACATTGAATATTTAGTTTTTATCCTATTAAGTATGATGCATGCTATGTGATAGAATCTTAAGGAAAAAGCAATATGATGTGCATGATGTGCACTATCATAACTTCTGGTCACATAAATAAAATAATTAGTATTGCTAGAATCAGACTGCAGCAGGTGTAAGGAATCTGAGTGATCACGGGTCCAGATTCCCCAAATAAAGAGAATTTAGCCTGAAGGGCAAAGCTTGAATTATAAAAAAATGAGATTTCCTGTCTCAGGTACTTTCTACCATATTAATTTGCCTCTCAAATACCTACTCTGTGTTCAACGCTTCACAAACCGTTGTGGGAATCTAGGGGTATATAACAAGGTCTTTGTCCTCAGGGACCTTATTTGAAAAGACAAGTCTAGCACACGTGAACTGTTAGAGAATACCAGGAGACAGTACCGTTCTAGGGACTACAATATGCAGTAAAGTAATTCAGAGCTAGTCAAGGAGGAGCATCGTGGGGGCCACAGGTCTTTAGCCAGTCCACGAAAAATGACTTAATTTGGAAGGGAAATTTGGGAGAAATATTACAGATGAGCGAAAATATGTGGAGAACATGTAGAAGTGAGCATGAGTGTTGATGAATCAGAGAGAAAGGAAGCAGATGCACATTGCAGAAGTACATGATAGATAAGTGATGAGAAATACTGTTGGACAGGGAAAGTGGGGAAAGTAAAACAAAAGGCTTTCAGGACATTCATTTCTCTGTGATGTGAGAGCTGAGGCTTTTTATTTTAATGGTGAAGGAACTGGAAAGACATGGAAGGATTTAAAAAGAAACTGAAGTGTTAAAAGTGTTATTTAAGGCCAGTAGTTGAGGCGATGGTGTGCTGAATGGTTTAGGTGGGATTTAGGGCAGACGGAGATGTTAGAAGGGAGATATTTTCCTCTTGTACACTTTTGGTGCTTGCAACTCTCCCTTGCAAATCATAAGGACTGGATGCCCTTAACTCCTCTCCATCACTGTCATCAGTCTACTTCCTAATACTACACTCCCTTGAGTAGCTTTAGCAATCACAGCCTTTTCAACATAGTCTTCTCTGTACTTGCCAAATGGCTGACTATACTTTCTCCTTTATGGGCCCACTACAGTTGGGTATGTCATGTCAATTACTATTTATCACCTACTGCCTGGGGTATTTACCAGTGTTACTCTGAACAATATTGTGTGCTTTTTTAGTTCATATGGGGTCTGACTTGTCACTTAATACAGAACCTGATACCAAGTGGGGAAAAAGCTCACTGAATTGTTGCATTCTTCCCCACCTGAAATCCTCCCATTTAGTCACCCACTCCATGGCTGATCCTTGAACCAGATTGGATCCAACCGAAATATTAGACCCTTGCATGTTATTACATGACTAAAACATCTTCCTATTTTGGTTCTCTTACTGCTTTATTTACTAGCATCCTGACCCTTAATCCCTCCATTATCTCTCAGGCTATCAGCCTTCTTCTGGCTTCACTTCCTCCCTTCTGTCAGAGATCCGTGACACATAAACACTCTCCCCTCTTTGGTCCCTTGTTTTTCACTGTGCCATCCATGGAGGAGAATCACTCAACCAGACTGATACGGGATCTATATATATTCATGGCCTCCAACGATTACTGGTCTTCCATGCTGCCTGGAATTTATCCTAATTCTGCTAGTAGCTCTCTTTTCTCCATCATTTTGGTGACTATTTCAAACTTTTATTTTTCTCCTCATATCTTCTACTCCACAGTTACTCTCAAGAAAAGATCTCAACTCCCACTTCGCAGGCAAAATAGAATTAATCAGGCAGAAACTTCTTCAGTCTCCCCCGAGATATCTACCTATTCAATTGCAGTCTATGTCCAGAGCTAATCACTCCATTTCTGCTCATCATTTTTATACTCCTGCCTCTCATCTACTACTTGATCAATTGCAATCTGGTTTCTGCCTGTTGCCCTCACCTTGCCCTGCCACTGAAAGTTATCTTGCTAAGAGCACTTATATTCATGTAGTTGCCAAATTTCCTGTTCAAATTTTAATCTTTTTAATCTCAATTATTCTCCATGTTTGACACTGATAACCCTGCCTTGATTTTTGGTATTTTTTGTACTTTTGGTTTCTGTGATTTGATTTGCTTTAGATTTTTTTTTTTTACTTTCTCTCATCATTTGTCCCTTGTTTACTTCAGGAGCTGCTCTTCTGTATTCTCCTCTCAAATGCACCAGTTCTTGAGCTTCTCTCGTTTTCTCTCTCTTTTCTCTTCTTGATCAACAACATTCTCTGTGTGATGTCATCAAAACTGTGGCTTCAACTATTCCATTGCCACTTTAAACTTCCCTGCTAAACTCAAGAAAATGTAATCAACTGAACATTTCCATTTTAGTATTTCATGGGTACTACAATATCAACTTGTCAAAAACTGAACTCATCCTCTTCCCTAAACTTCTCTCTTTTATTTTTTTACAATTTGCCCACAAGCTTGAGAGTCATCCAGGACTTCATTTTTTCCTCTCTCACTAAATATTGAATCAATATTTAAGTCCAGTCAATTTAAACTCCAAGGTCTGATCAATTTTCTATATATCTTCACTGCCAATGACTCAGTCCTGGTTTGTAGGATTAATTTATTGCTGCAACAGCTTTCCAACCAATCTTCTGATTTCAGTTGCACTTTTCTAAGCTGTCCTTATGTATCATCAGTTTCTGAGAAGCAAAGTGCTCAGTCTCTCTTACGCTTAAAATATTTTATTTGTTCCCCATCTCCTTAAAATAAAATTCAAATCTTTTTGAAATAGCAACACTAAGCTCCTGGTGATTTGGCTCCAGCCTCCCTTTCCACCTTGCTTTTTATTCATTTATTGAGCAAAGAGTATGTACCAAGCACTCTGCTAGGCGATGAAGACACAAAGAGAATAAGATACAGTCTCTGTCCAAAAAAGGATTCACGGTCTAATAGGGTAGAATGATATATAAACAAACATTTTTCAAATAAGGTAACAGAAAGAATACCAGGAGCTTAGCCCAGGCTCATCTCTCTAGTCTAATGTTGTGCCGTTCTCCACCTGGGCACACATACACACATGCAACTGACAGCTCAGAGAGCTGAATCAGGTCACGAGATGCATTAGCTTTCCATGGCTGCTGTAGCAAACTGCCATCAACTTGGTGGCTTAAAACTCACAGATTTATTCTTTACAATTCTAGAGGCCAGAAGTTTAAAACCAGTTTCACTGAAGTCAAGGTGTTAGCAGAGCTGGTTTCTTCTGGAGGTTTTAGGGAAGAATCTGTTTTCTTGTCTTTTCTAGTGTCCAGAAACTTTCTATATTCCTTAGCTCCTAACCCCTTCCTAACATCACTGTCGCCCCTCATTTCTATCTTCTCCTCTCCTACTTCTTTGCTGGAGTCAAATCTCCCTTTGCTCCCTCTTGTAGGGACACTTGGGATGACATTTAGGACCCACTCAGACAATCCAGGATAATCTCCCCATCTCAAGATTTTTCACTTAACCACATCTGCAAGTCCCTTTTGTCATGTAAGGTAACATATTCACAGATTCAGGGATTGGCTTATGGATAGTTTTGGGAGCCATTATTCAGCCTACTGCAGAAGACATTGTGAATAAAACATATTGCCAGCTATATCAGTAAACAAAGAATGCTGTGACCATCAAGTCATCAGCCACTACTGCCACCCCTGGCAGTGAGCCAGAGGGAACTCAGGATGAAGACCAGCAGGCAGCATGGCCTCTGCAGGCAGCCTGGCCTCTGCAGCCATCCCAGACCGTGCACCCTGAGGGAACCCTGGATGTGGAAGAACAGGATACCAGCCCTAGATAGTTAGGTGCATATCAAATAAATGATTCCCGTGAACCCAGACCTTTGCACCTTTCCATACATAGAAAACTGCTGATTTCCTTAACTTGAGATATATGGTTTTCTTCAATTAACAGTAATCTTTTGATGTTCTGAATACCTGGTCTTTGTTGCAAAAACTCATATATCCTGGCTTCTACCTTGCCACTTTGGAACAGCCTCTTAGAGCAATCTGAGATGTTCTGCCCCGGGCTTGAGTCCTCAGGACATCCACTGAATAAAACATAACTCTCAGATTTTAAGTTGTGCATTTTATTTCAGTCAACAACATGTTTGATTTTGCCTACAGAGTAATAATTTTTAAAAAGTTATTTGCTAACAATGAAAAATTTCAAGATATTACATGAAAATCCAGATTTCTGGCTTCTTCTGAGACCTCTCTGGACCTGCATTCCACGTGGCTGCTATAGGCTGGTGATTTTGAAGTGCTCTGCATTCTCCAGGCAGCTCAGCACCCGCCGAATCCCACTGCCTCCACCCAGCTTGCTTTGCTCATTCATACTGACTGCTGGAGTTTGGAACCTCTGTCCTAAAACCTGTGGGGTTTTTTGTTCAGAACTCTCCATCTTTGTAGATGTTCATTCCCCTCTCCTTGGCTTCTTTTTCTCATTCTCCCTTCTCTACATAACCTGAATATTCCTACTTATCTTCTAAGAACAAGTGAAAATGCTTCTTCTCTAGGAAACTTACTTCACATCTCCAGTCCGTGTGAAATGGCACCTCTTACACTGGTATTTTAACATTCAGTCTGTTACATCTGTCACCTTGTTGAAGGCAGAATTTGAGTCTTCTTTCTGTCTTTAGCACATCACCCACAGTAGAAGCTTAATAAATGTTTAATGTTAATAACTGAATGTATATATGTGATAGATGAAACTAGTGACACTATGGATGGCAGCATTTATTGTGAAGTAAAAAGTGCTATTAGGAGAAGAGTTTTCAGCTCTAAAAGAGATGGTTTTAATTTTCCACTACAGGCAGCTTTCTGGGAAAGATAGATGGGACCAGATACTTCTGGATGAGAAAAGATTTGAATTCAAGCAGAATATTGGAGAACTGGGGAAAAACCAGGCCAGATTCAGGGAGAGTGGGAAGCCCTGAAGTAAACCCAGGCCCAGGACTCTTGTTTTGTCCCACAAGACCTGGTCATACTCTGCTTTGCATGAGGGCTAAAGGACAGATCTACAAATAGTAACAAGAGAATGTATGATACCTAGTATTATTTCAATTCTAGTGTAGCTGAAGAGTCTAAAGAGACACAGTTTGAATAATGAAATTGGTAAAATCTTGTGGAAGACTCAAGGGAGATGGAAAGTTTACCTGAATCATGAATTATTCATGCTTCACTGGAGAACAATGAGGCAGAACTTTGGCTTTTATTACTGCTTCTGATGCAGAGTGATTAGTTTTAATTTTAGATGATTGCACATGCTTATGTAACACACTAAATTATATTTGGATATTAACATTTTTGTTTTGACCATTCCAATTTGCAACGATTTACTTGAGGTTGTGGAATTGTTTCTTCCTAATGAATGCATTAGAATTGAATATTAAGATATATGGAAGACTTCTTCCCAGTCTGCATAGTTAATCAAATAAAGTAATTTTCGTCTCTGATTCAGAACCAGAGACAAATGGATCTTTGAACTAAAATTCGATTAAACCGACACAGTCATCTGAAGAACAGAGATACACATGCCCTTTGCTAATATTGATTACAAGGGAACATTCTTGTTTCCTGCTGTTAATAGTAGAAGTACTGGCTATACCATGATTTCGGTCACAAGTTGAGTCTCTAAAGTTGACAAGGTGGTTCAGCTGTTTCCCCACAACCAAGAATATTGGCTAGGCAGTGGTAAATGGAAATAATTTAATATCAGAGTTGTGGACCGTAATAATCACATGAATTTAGCCATTGATTCACTGCTGGAGTTTTGCTGATCAATAGTTACCACAGGGGTTTTAAATCCAGAATGTCTTTGGTTATCTTGCATATTCTACTTCTTTTCAAGTTAGAGGGAAGAGCAGATAAGAATCCCTTATAAAGCTTGTTTTAAAATTCTTGGCACTTTTTTGCATATTAAAGTAGACTCATTTATATTATTACTATCCAGTCCTAAAAAAAAAAAATGACCAAAGCAGAGAAAATGACCTTCCTCTGATTCCAGAAATTGTACTGCTATAGGAAAAGTCAGGAGAATGGTGGCAATACTTTAAAAGACAACTAGGTGAATTATTTTTTCAGTTAACCAAAAGGTATCAGCAGAATTTTAACACTAAAAATCCTGGTTTTAGTGTTAAAGTGATGATACCTTTTAATCTTATGATCAGGACTTAATTTAGGTTCTCAGACAATTAGGAACCAACAACCCTAAATTCTTTAAACCGCTTGTGATCACAGACTGTGCAAACCTTCTTCAGAAAGAAATGAGTCTCCTGATCTGTGTTTTTCAAGAATTCTTGTGATGGCTTGGATTTGAAGAAAAGTTTTAGCTTCTATATTTTGGGATGCAGAAAAATTTTAAATAGCTTAAATTGCAGAAAATTTTCTTTTTTCACCTTGTCATTAAGCATTTTGAATTGAAAATGTATATTTTGTTCAAACAGTGGTTGAAGAAGTAATTATACATCCAAACACATGTTGTCCATGCAGGGATCACCTGTTAACTTGGTTACCATTTTTCCCCCTGAAATAACAGGAGACCCAGACCCTAATATTTGGAGATAATTGTCATAACTGAATTGTATTTTTAATACGAATAGAGGTAAAATTGATTTAGGAAATCTAAGATGTAATATTCTCTCCCAAGTTATAAGGATGAAGGTTCAACCCCACAAACTCTATCAAGAGATATTTCTTAAAAATCCTTTCTGATATAGGACAGGCGACAACCATCTATATTTTCAGGGACAAGAGTGACAAAGAGCAGCTTCTTAGTTGCCTTCAGTCTGGCTCTAGCCACCAGTGACATGGCTGCTTTTTGTAGGTGCTTCCTATCTTGTCATTCCAAGTACATCATCTCATGGCATGGAGTAGAATCTAAATAAAACATTAACAAACAAGACTCGGCAGCATATTAAAAGAATAATAAACCATGACCAAGTGACATTCTATCTAAAACTGCAAGAATAATTCAACATCAGAAAAAGCTATTCATATAATTTATCTTATTAATAAATCAAGATGGAAAATTTACATGATCATCTTCATCTGCTGAAAATGTATTTAATAATGCTCAACATCCATTATTCATAAAGAATCTCTAAATAAAACAGGAGTCAACAGATATGTTTTATCATGTTAAGGAGGAATCCATCTCCACCCTAAAGTGACACCATGTGAATTTAAGATTGTACTGGAAGTGGTCCATAAAGTGACAACCAAGACAAGGATGTCCATAGCTATGTCACATTGTTCCAGAAGTTGTGGTCAACACAATTAGACAAGACCAAGAAACCAAAGGAACAGACACCGATAAAAGGAGGCAGAAGTATTGTTATTTCTAGGTGATAAAATTATGTGCAGGGAAACACAAGAGAATCCACTGAAAAACAATATAAACACTGAGAGGATTCAGTAGGGCATCAGAGTACAAAATTATGCAGAAATAAATATCCTTCACAGAAATAGGTAACAGGGAACACTGAGAAAGCTAACTTACTGGTAGCAACTCAGTAATACCCCTGGGATTTTTCTTTATTATGTTGATACGTCTAGAGGTGAATTACCCGAGCCCATTATTGCGTGTTTGTAGGTTATCAGACTTTTCTTTCTGGTAGCTTTTAGGATTTTCTCTCTGATTTGGATATTCTCCCCTTCACTATAATGAGGTTAGAGGTGCATTAGTTTACTCTCCTCAGGACTTGGTGTGTCCCTTTCGTGTGTGACTTCATGTCTCCTTACAACTGGAGAATCTAAGCCATTTTCTACTTAAATATTGCCTCTCCCCATTCTCTCTGTTCTTAATTCTGAAACCTCAGTTAGATATTTATTGGACATGATCTTTCCATCTTCTATGTCTCTTAATACCTCTTTCATATTTTCTCTCTTTTAATCTTTTAATCTCCAGAACTCTGGAGTTCTCAGTGTCTTTCCTTGATCTCTCTCCCAATGCAATACTTCTTTTTTGGCCATATTTAGTCCATTGTTCAACTTGTGCATTGAGGCTTTTAAAAAGTTTAATTGAGCTTATTTATAGACTTAGACATTTTGAACTATATTTTAAGTGAAATTTTAATGTACTTGAGGTAGAGGAGCACTATTTCACACAACCCAAACTACCGTATTGCCTAGAAGTAAATAAACACTGTTTTAGGTATGACTAAATATGCATGATTGTATTACTTCATGGCTAATATGCCATTTGTTTACCATTTTCCTACTTTTGCTTTCTGAGGTTGTTTCAATTTTTTGCTAATGTAAATAATTTTGAAATGAATATATTTATGCACGAGATTTTTTTTTCATTTTAGATTATTTTCTTAGGGAGGATTGAACCAAAAGTATGCATGGTTTTAATGTTCCCAATGTTCATGGGCAAAATATTCTTTAAAAGAATGAGCCGATAAAATATGATTGATGGCCTATATCGGAGTGACAGACTCCGCCACTTCAGTAGCATTGGGTATTTCAATTTTTGTTTATTTTTTGCTGATTTAAAGAATGAAAACAGTATCTTCTTTTTAAACTTTGCATTCGTCGGATTACTGGTTGGGATTGAACATTTCTCCAAGTTTGGTTACTGGTTGTATTTATTTACTCTTTGGAAGATTGTGTCTTTGTGCACTCTGCACTTCATTTATTAGTCTTACTATTTGTCTTCTTGACGTGCATTCCTCCTTTCAGGATACCGATATAAATCTATTGTCATATTTGTGGCAGTTTTCTTCCTACCCTATGCTTTAAGTAATCTATAAATTGCCATGAATGCATCTATTCTCCTCAAAGCAGAACCAACTCTTAGTTCATTTTAGTCAGCTGAAAACTGAGGGACACATTTTCTCCGTGGAGGTCTTGAAACCAAAGCTCTGATCTCAGCTCGATGCGATTCAAAAATGGCCTGACGTTTACAGTGGTGATGGCCCCAAGGTGAAGCTGCACTGCTGCAGGGTGGGACAAGTAGGGGCTGTCCAACTGAAAGAACTGTGGCCAATACATTATGAAGTTACTACAAGATCAGCACATAAATCCAAGCTAGACTGAATAGCTCACTTCTGAAGGGTATTCGTATAATCATGAAAAATTCCCAAAGGAATTATTGGACATGCTGAATAATCTACCTATAGTTAGATTTCAAAATGTAAACCATGGAAATCCATTTAAAGTGTGGCTGAATCATGTCACTTTTCTAGTAATACAGGCTGAATTATGAAATAAGCAGTTAGTGTAGCTCTATTTTAAGAATGGCTGTGAAGATTCACAGATATGAAAGATCTATTCAAGCAAGTGTTATAAAAATTGTGAATATAATGTTAACCATTTGCAACAACATGGGTGGACCTTGAGGATATGCTAAGCGAAATGAGTCAGATGGAGAAAGGCAAATACCATTTGATTTTGCTCATATGTGAAATATAAGACAAAGCAACCAACTAAAATAAAAACAAATACATGGACACAAAGAACAGATTGGTTGTCATCAGAGGGGAAAGGAGCTCTGGGGAGAGGACAAAATGGGTAAAGGGGGTCAGTTGTATGGTGGTGTTTGGAAACTAGATTTTTGGTGGTGAACACGCTGTAGTGTAGACAGAAGTCAAATTATAATGTTATACACATGAAACATAATGTTATAAGCTAAAGTGACCTCAAGGGAAAAAAACTGTGAATATAAGTATTCTTAGAGATTAAATAGAGGATGTAATTAGGAAAAGCATATCATATGTAATAATAAGCATTATTCCATTTGGAGCTAATTGACCCCAAAAGGGCCAAACCTGAATCAGTGCCAAATGACTGAAATTGAACTGTCTATGGCCAGCATGGCTGAAAGTATTAATAAAAACAGAAATGGAAGAGTTTTTTTCCCTGAATGGAGATGAAAATTGCATCTTTGTACGTAGGTTTTATTTCCCCATCTCAGTAGAATTGCTTAGGTTTAATCTCAAGGGCAGGGTTCTTTTTGGAAACTATAAATGTAAGTCCAATTGTCTTTGGTGTTCTCACCTTCTGCTCAACTTACAGTGACTCTAAACTAGTCTTTTGCTACTGTACAAGTGCTTCTGCTGTCTGGGGTCTCTCCTTCTGCTCCGAAATCCCCAGTGACCCTCTCCAGACCCCACGTGGTCTCCCTGTCTGAATTCATGGACAATCATCATCAAAAGAAACCAGAACCCCATCCTTGTCCCTTTTATTTCTGAAAGCTAACTGAAGCGATGAATTATATTTCAGACTTCCTACACAGAGCCACAAGATTTATTTTCCACTACTGGGCTGCCTCTTCTCAATAAAAGCAGTTACGCTAATCATGGTAATCAGTTCTTTTCACTAGCAATAAAGCACAGATATCACAGGTTTGAGTTCATTTTTTAAAGAAGCACAATTTAAAACCTTTAGAAAGTTGATGCCTGGAGCTGGGCAGTATAATGACCTCTCTCCTTTCAAATCAACATTAGACCCAGGTTGTATTTCCAAGTGAAGAGGCTGCTGGGCCGGAGAAAGTGACCTTTGCTTGAGTGACTACTCGTTACCTCGTCAGCTTCAGTGCTGCCTGCCATTAGGAAGAACTACCAAGTAATAAGCTATTTACGGCCTGCACTTATCTATCCCCTACAGGGCACTTTCTGGGGAAGAAAAAAAGGCAATTGATTTTCTCTATTCGATGGTCATCATCTTATACTTAGGTCATCTAACTGCCCAGCATTGCTTATATTCATTTCACATGGTGCCTTATATAACAGTGGTGGTGGGTTTTTGTTTTTGTTTTTGACAGACTTAAGAAGCCTAGAGCTTTTGCACAACATAAAATAATACTGAGAGCCATAGAAAAATGAAGTACAGAGACAAGGCAAACGGAAAAGATTTTTCCTGTCCTAAAGGATCTCACTTGAACCAAGCTATAGTATGAACATTTAAATTCTCTCCCCATTTGCTCCAAACATTTTTATTCTGATGAATTAAAAATTTTCTTGAACTCTGGAAAATTCTTTTGGAAAATGTTTTTTCAAAAAGCAAGTTCACATAATGCCTCCAAAGTTAAGTTTTCACATCTGAAAAATAAGGAAGTTCTTTTTACCTCTGACAGATTGTTTTATTTTAAGAAGTAGAGTTCTCCACACCCACAGTTGAGAGTTCTAGCACACTGTAATACACAGGCAAAGTTCTTGATGCCCAGTTGTTCAGAATAGTCCAGTCAGTATTGACCCAACTATAGGGTTTATTGTCCTGAAGACTACAAGACAAACTCTTCAATAGTGGGACATATTAGATCTCACATCCTCTCATACACATTTATAGCTACTGTGCCTTGGAATAACAATTCTTGTGGAAGTACCTGTCATGCCTAAAATCATGTATATTATGTTCAAGTATACCGTGTTTGAATATATACAAGCATGAATGTATTTGAGGCAAAGATACTGAGTTTGTGATTTTTAAAAAAAGTGGCACTAGTCTATGCTAGAAAATTTGACTAACTGTATGTCTTGACTGCCTAGTCAATGTCCTAAGTTTGGTAAATTGTAGTAGTTTGCACCACTTTTACAATTGGAAGGTCCATGTTGCCAACGATGCAGTGCAGCACAGTGGTTTGTATTGTGAAGTTGGTCCTGCCACTTATGTAGCTGTAAGATTAAGGCAAAGTACTGAACTTCTCTAAGTGTCTTTTGTCATTTGTAAAATGGATAAAATAATAGTTCGTGGCTTGTGGGTTATTGATAGGATTAAATAAGGTAACGTGTTTAAAATGCTTATCTCAATGTCTGTCTCATGGTTAATGCTCAATAAATAGTATTGTAGCAGTTACTTAAAATACTTGAGCGGCCTCTCATACCTGTTACCCCCCATTCTACGGGGAGTGGGAGCTTTGCCCCTGGTGCTGGAAGTCTTGCCTCAGTGATAGTCTTCCACCACCAGTGAACTGGGGGGTCAAGCACAGTGTTGGGGTTCACTCACCCAGGCAGCAGTCTCTCTGGCCCATGCTTACCACCTCTGGTCTGCAGACCAGGGGTGAAGAGGGCAATAAAAGGAGCCTGGGTAGGACAGTGCAAGTTCTTACTTGGCTGAATGATGACCTTCCTTCACTGGTCAGGGAGAAGTCTGGTATAGCTGATTTTGTCCCTGGGTGAAGTAGAAAGTTAGACACTCTGAGGGAAGGTCAGGAACTGATGGAGAGCCCAGGGCTTGAGAGGAAAAGGTCTACTTTACTAAAGAGCTATTATATGCCAGCCTCTGTTGTAAGTTTAGAGATATAAGCAAAATAGACACTGTTCCTTCCATCAGAAGACTTCAGAGATTGGTGAGGAAGAAAAAGCAAAAGAAGTGATAGGAATAGAGCCTGACCTAATCAGGAAAATTTTCCCTGAGGAAGTGACATTTGAAATGAGATTGGAAGTTCCAAGAAAACATAGTCTGCTATAGGGATGGCACACAAGGTGATCAGCAGATGTCAGAAACCTGGGGCAGGAGAAAGAATGGTGTCCTCATACCTGAAGAAGGCCATGGTGAATAGAGTGCAGAGAACGAAGGTGAGAGTGTGCAAGATGAACCTGGAGAGGTTGGCAGACTCGGCAGGACATCTTAGGTCAAGCTGATTACTGTACTCCTATCCAAAGAGCACTGGGAAGTCACTGGATGACTCTAATTTAGTGAGAGACTGACATGCTCCAGCATGCAGTTTTACATGCTGCAGGGCAGAGTATCATGGGAGTGGATATTGAAGTCCATGGGGAGGCTGCTGCTGGAGTTCCTGCAAATGAGAGTGCTGTGGACTGTGATGGTCTTCCTCAGGATGCATGACATGCATTAGAGGTGGTGGACAGGAAGGGGCTTTTATCCAGGATGACTCCTAGCTTCCTGGCGTGTGTCATGGTTGAGTGCCATTTACTAAGGTTGGAAGTGAGTGCTTGAGGGAAAATATAGGCTAATTTGGAGCGTACTAATTTGGAGTTAGAAAAGCCTTTGAGACACTGAAGGAGAAGTCTTGCACTGAACAGGGATTCTACCACAGGGCCTTTTCACTTGCTGTTTCTCTGTCTGGAACTTTCTTCCTTCAAGGACCTTCATGGCTTGCTCCCTCATTTTCATCAGGTCTCTGTTCAAATGTCAACTGATTTGAGGAGGGGTTCCTGACCATGTTGTCTAAATTAGCAGCCCCCACCATTGCTTTCTATTATCTAATATAACATGAGGCCCCCAGCCTTCTCTGGCCTCTAGTGCCCTTGAATGGGCAATCCTACCTAATGGTTTCCTGACACTCCTTCATCCATGATGGCTGTTACCTTCCTAGGTTCCCCTGACCCACCATGGCTTCCTCTTGTTCTGAAGCAGTGGCTGTGTCTTCTTCCAAGCCACCAAAGTTGTCCATTTTCTTGATTTTTATTTTGGTAACCTTTCCTCAAGTCCTAAGGTCATGGTTGATCTTCTTGGGGGTTAGAGACAAGGCCTAGTGAATTTGTCAGGTTATATGATATTCCCCAGTTTAACTGGCCACTAAGTAGTCACATAAATGAGAAGATGATGATTCATACCTAGTATTTCCTTCTCTAACTTTCAGGAAAACAATTTTGGGTTTAATTTTTTATCAGAGCAATATATGTAGATAGCAACAAAGAGATCCCGAAAATTTATATGAAGGTGTATAATGAAAATTTATATGAAGGTTTATAATGAATTTATATGAAAGTTTATAACGAATTTATATGAAGGTTTATAATGAAGGTATACAGCCCCACAGAAAGTATATTTTTCCCCACAGAAGCAGCCAACTAAAATTTTGTTTTTAATTTTTTCTGGTGATTATCTCCATGGCAGTAAATATGTTCATAATGCTCTTTTTTGTTTGATCAGTTAGGCTGTGAAAGATGAGGACTTAGATCACTTCTTTTCCTTACCTCATTTCCCACTCCTAATTTTTTGGAGTAGCTATTATTTTAGTTCTTCTATTGGTTACTTTTGAATATTTAAGGATTTATTTATTTAAATTCTAACTCTTGGCTATTTCTCTTTTAAAGTGTTTGTTTATTCAAAGAGTTTTTCTTAACTCCTGCCACGTTGGATGAGAATATTTCCATTACTATCATTATGTAAATATGGTCCATCAAAGAGGAAGAGAGTGTGCTGAGTCCAATGTCATGACCCCTGAGCCACTCAAAGACTAAAGTTTCTATAATGAATATTCCTACATGAATTCTCTTTTCACGTTTTGCATCAAATCCAGCCATAATTTAGTTTGCTTATTTGGACCATGACTTTTCTACTTTTTTCTCCTAAAGCTTCTTACTTTTTCTTCTTGAGGGAGAAAACATTTGCTTTTTTTGAAAAATCATGTTACAAAGACCTATTCCCCTTTTGCTATGCATTGTCTTAGGTCCATTCTGTTTTGCCCAAGGACACTTTTGATGGTTCCATATTTATAGGATTTTTGCTTTATCCGTAAGTTATCTTTTTCTATCTCCTCCATGCTGATTGTTTTTTTCTTTTATATGTCTGTGATCTTGTTTGATTGACTGCTTTGATTGCTCCAAGTAGCTGGCCTGGAGTGCCCGTGTGCTGTTTTTCTCATCTGTTCTTTAGCATAAACAGGATGGCTAATCAGGAGCTCTGCACATACGAGGAGGGATGGGGGCATGAGGCAGAGGTCACTCCAAATGTCAAAATGCAGAAACCTACCCGAATAACTCACCCTCCTCAGGCAGTTCACTACATGCTTAAGAGAAGAATCCCCTGATTTTTGCCTATGAATAACATTAGGGACCTGGACAGAGAGGTAGAGAGGTAGGGGAGGAGGCTGCCCAGTGGAGCTGTTCACGAGATAAGCAGTCCATCAACCCCTCTCTTTTGGTTCCCCTTTGCACCCCTACCTTCCCATAGTCCCTGAGCACTTGCCAGAAAAATCAGCCTTCTCATCTCACTTCCACAGCATGCTTGGAGTTGTCCTGTCTTTGTTTAGTCTGTGAACAAACTCTCCTATTTTATCTCACAGAAATTTCTCAGAATCTTTCCTCCATTGATGTAATATGGGTTTATTCCTTTCCTGTCATGTTTTTGGGGTCTAGGGAGAGAGGGGATATACATACCTGTTCTAAATTTGCTATTGAACCAGAAACCCAAATCTGTATTTTGAAATATGTAATAAATGTATCATATTTCTATAGAAAGTTAACTGTCTAAGATATTTTGAATATTTTAATAATCGATGTCATTTAGAATTGGAAAGTTTCTTACACTGAATTCAAGCTGAGAAAACCATATTGTATAACCTTCATTGGCCTAGTCTTTCTGGTGAAGTTTTAAATATGGCATTCAGATAAACGCTTCCTATAAAATATAAAATGCTGACTAAGCACATAATGGTAAATGCTCATCAGACCCAGTCTCAGATAAAAGAGAATTTCACAGGAAGCAAAAGGATAGAAGGAGAAGATGGAAGAGGAAAATGAATTCATGAATCAGCTAATAGAACCTCCCGTATGAGAGAAATGAACATCACATTTTCCACAAACATTTAATTTCCATTTGAACGCCACTATTGAGCTTACTAGAATTACTTTAGGGAAATGGTTCCACTTTCTGACTGTAATTAGCTCCAGAAATACTTTCTCAATTTCAGTTTGAGTTTGCCCTTTGCTCTTGTTATGCCGTTCTCCAGATCTCTTCAATCTAAAGTCTTTTTCTCTTAAGTCAGACACTTTTTAAAAAGTATTTTTCTACCTGAAATGTGATTTCTTTAATCTAAATAAATCAGATCTCTTGAACTTTTTCTGGGAGTTTCCTTCTAATATTGGCAGCTTTTTAAAATTTGTTTTTAGAATTTAAAGTTGTCTTAACATTTTATCTCCCAAATTCAATTTTCACATAATGAATAAGTCAATCTTTTATCCAAATACAAAATACCACCCTAACCATTAGGTGGTGAAACCTCTTTCATTACCTTCAAATCATAATTTGGGTGAACATTTCTTTGACAAATGCACACCTTGTATCCAACATGCTTATAATATATCTCTTGAGGTGGACTCCTAAGGTAATTTTGAGAATCATATGCTATTCACTGCCATATATGAACTCTCTCTGTGCTGTTCAATCCATGGATTCTGCAGGTGTTACTTTATTAATAGATAAGACCCACAGCCATTCATGCAAACCCTGAGCCCAATCATTCATTCATTCAATACCAGTTTTGTGCCAGACACTGTACTAGGCACTAAGAAACAAGTGTGAATTAAAAAGGATCTGGTAGGGGAGAAAATTTCATCCATGGTAAGTGCTATGAAGAAAAAGTATGAGATTAATACTGATGGGATGAGGGGTGCTTAGGAAAGTTTGCTTAAGATCAGAGATGCTATATACAAATATATTTATTTGTGTGCAAGTGTGTAAGTGATATTTAAGAAGTATCTGGGACTTTAGCAGCAATATTTTTTTAAAATAACAGCTTAACAGAAATATAATTCACATAACACAATTCACTTAAAAGTGTGCAATTCAATGGTTTTTGGTATGTTGCATTAATTTTTAAAATTGTGGAGATATATATATATATATATATTTGCCACTTTATTTCTAATTGTTCAATTCAGTGACATTATCTATATTCACACTGTTGTGGAACCATCACTACTATTTATTTCCAAAATTTTCAGTAACTCTAAATTGAAACTCTGTATCTGTTAACTCCTAATTCCTCCTCCACCATCCTCTGGTAACCTCTACTCTACTTCCTATCTCTATGAATTTGCCTATTTTAGGTACCTCCTATAATTGCAATCATATAGTATTTGTCTTTTTATGTCTGGCTTACTTTACATAGATAATGTGTTCAAAGCTCATCAATGGTAAGATGATTCAAAGCTCAAAATGGTAAGAACTTAATTTTTATAGCTGAATAGTGTTTCATTGTGTATTTGGCCACTACATTTTATTTATTATTTCATCAGGTGATGAACACTTGAGTCATTTCCAGCTTTTGACTATTGTGAATAAGGCTGCAATAAACATTGGCATGTAAATATTTGAGTTCCTGCTTTCAGTTCTTGTGAGTAAATATGTAGGAGTAGAATTGCTGGATCATATGGTAAATTTATGTCTAAATTTTTAAAGAACCACCACTGTTGTCCACAGTGGCTGCACCATTTTATATTCCCATCTGCAATATATGAAGATTCCAGTTTCTCTGCATTCTCACCAACACTTATCTGATTTTTTGATTCTAGCCATCTTACTGGGGCAAAGTGGTATCTCATTGTGATTTTAATTTGCATTTTGTTAACGTCTAATGATATTGAGCATCTTTTTATGTGCTTATTGGTCATTTGTATGTCTTCTTTGGAGAAATGTTTCTCCAGATCCTTTGCCATTTTTAATTAGTTTGTCTTTTTATTCTTGAGTTGTAAGAGTTCAAACGGCAAGTTTTAATATCAAGCTACTGGACAACATTTTGAAAAGAAGCTCTTCTTCATTTCAATAATAAAAGATCCCTATCTATAAATCCTGGGATGTCTATGAAGTCTTCCATTACTGCAAGGACTAATAAGGGGTATTTATTTCCTTGATTTTATTCCTTTAAGTCAAACAATCAATTCTAAAAAAAAAAAAAGAGAGAGAGAATCGCACTTTAATCCAAAACAATAGTTAAACAGATAAATCTTATTTTTACTCCTACAATTTTGCTATTTCCCTGTACAACAATTTTCTTTGGGCTTTAAAAATTGTTTTGGACTAATGTTTAACTATATCTATTTCCACTTTACATTCCTTTGAATATGGTTAGAATCATTGAGTTGTATAATTACATCATTTATACCACTCCTAGGTCATGGGCAATTTTGATTCATGTCAAGTTAACTCATTGATTAATGTCAAATGCATTCAAGGCTATTAATGAGAAATCATACTTGGAATTTATAAAGCAATTTCTACATACAAAGCACTCTTCTGGTACTAACTAATTATACTTTACAATCTACCTGAAAGATAGATTTATTATTAATATTATTTGTCCTGATGTCAAACTCCATGAGGCACCTACTTGACATAAATGTCTTATGTAATATAAATTAATTGAGAAGAACCTTTGCTTTTCAACTTGCAGGCAACTATTTATCTAGATATCATATCACTAATATCTTGGCAGATGTTTTTTCAAAAGCAATACATCAAAATGTTACTAAAATTTGATAAATTATACCTTGTCTTAGTAGAAGAACCATGAATAAAAATCTGCCCGGTGGCATTTGATTTTAAGATAAAAGGACAGAAGAATGATTCAATTTTTTTCTTTTTTAGTTTGAAAGGTAAATGTCTTGAGAAATGATTAACCAATTTAAAGCATTTTGAATTTCAAGTGGATTATTTGAATACATAACAGTGGAACAAGCTAAATGATTACTTAGGCTAAAGGGAGTGCTAGGAGCCACAGGAATTGAGTTGTAATCCAAATCCTCACACAAATACTTCAGTGATGCTCAGGCAGGTCTCCTGAACTGTTATTTTACTTATACAATCATGGGATCACAGAAAATCAGTTCTATAAACAGATAGTAGTCTGACTGCAGTCCCAATTATCAGTTGTTTGGCCCACACAAAATTTTTTTAAAAATTTGAGCTAGTTTCCAATATTTTTTAAAATGATGAATTACATATAAATTCAGATTTCTAACTTCTCTAAAAAAACCTGGCAATAGTGGTCCACATCTCTGAGTGACATTTGTTTGGGAGTGAGCAGCTGCCCCTCCTGCTAAGCAGAGCAAGGCTATGTCATTTGCCACAACTGGTTCAGGTTACTCATTTATGTCACCTGCCCTGCTTCTGTAGTCATTTCAGTGTGCTCAAAAACAAAAAAGTATGATATTTTAGGGTTTTTTTCCTAAAACATCTGTGGTATCTGTGGCAGAACTCCAAGATAGTCCTAAGATTACTACCCCTGGTGTAGAACCTCCATATAATTCCCCCTCAAGAGTGTGGTCTGAACAGTGAATATGATAGATGTCATTCTCATGATTATGTTATGTTCTATGACGAGATATTATAGATGTAGTTAGGGTCCATAAAAGGTTGGCTGTGACTTAATCAAAGGCAGATTATCCTAAGTGGGCCAGACCTAATCAGGTGAGCCCTGAATCATCAAGAATCAACAGCAAATACTTTACTGTGGATGTTAAAGAAGAAATCAGTCATGTTGTGAACTGCCTATAGAGAGGAGTGTATCTAGGGGATAAGGTTTTCAGTTTCACAGCTGCAAGAAACTGAATTCTGCCAACAACATGAATGAAATGGGGGAGAGAACCCCAACATCAGATGAGATCCCATCTCTCGTCCACATCTTAATTTCAGCTTGGTGAGCTCCTGAGCAGAGAATCCAGCTAATTCATATCCTGAGTCCTGACCCAGAGAAACTGAGAAAATAAAGGTGTTTTATTTTAAGCTGCGAATTTTGTGGTAATATTTTATACAGCAATAGAAAAGTAACATAGTATCTATGAAGGAATAACAAAAAGGAAACATATTTTAAAATCAAGGAATATGCCAAGAAATTGAACTGTTTAATGTGTGATATATATTTTATTTTAAAAGGTTATGACTATAAAGGGAGAGCATGAGAGAGGTTTTTTTTTTTTTTAGATTGATGGAACTGTTCTGTATCCTGATTGTGATAGTGGTTACACAAATCTATTTATATGTTAAAATCCATAGAACTATACACCCAAAGAGAAAAAGTCCAATTTTACTATCAGATAATTTTTTTAAAAGAATGTAATGACTGAAATGAGAATCTGAGAGATTAAGTATCCCAAGTTTTTAAACAAGAGTTTGTCTTGACTATTGTAGTTTCTTCAAAGAGGCTCAATTGATAGACATTGCTAAAAAAATTAACCTTACTTTCCTCATTTAAAAATTAAACTTGTACCATATTATTATTGCAATAAACTTGTTGATCTGTAACATTTAAAGTCAGTTCTTCAGTTGCTTTAAACCTAAATGTATGTCTTTCCAATTCAAATATTAACACACCAAAAGAAATAACTGCTTTTTTGTTGTCATTGTGCAAATCCTAAGGGCAGTTCTGGTGCTGGGTGGTCTTTTCAATCAGAAATGTTAAGTCTTAATGGGAAAACCTTAAAGGCATTCCCACTAAGGTCATGATGTCTTATAAGGCATCTTGAGACAGCAGAGATATCCTCTATCTCCACATCTTAGTTAGTTTGGAATGCTGTAACAACACAGCATAGACTGAGTGACTTAAACAACATTTATTTCTTACAGCCCTAAAGGCTGGGAAATCCAAGATCAAGAGCAGGCAGATCTGGTGTCTGGTGAGAACCCACTTTCTGGCTTATAGATGGTAGTCTGCTTATTGTATCCTCACGTGGCAGAGGGCAGAGAGCCACAAGTTCTCTGGTGAGTCTCATAAGGCCACTAATCCCATTGATGGGGGCTCCATTCTCACCACCTCATCTAATCCTAATCACCTCCCGAAGGCCTCACCTCCAAATATCATCACATTGTGGGGCAGGGTGTCAACATATGAATTTTAGGGGGACACATTCAGTCCATAACATTCTACTACTATGTGACATTTTTTTTGGAAATGTTAGCCAGTATAATTAGACTACAGAAAATAATCAGAGGTATAAGAAAACAAAGAGAAAAATGAAACAATCTCTATTTGCAGGTTACATGGTAGAATACTTGAAAAATTCTAGAGATTCAATGATGAAACCAACACAAACAGTTAGAGTGCAGCAAGGCAGTGCCATATAAAATTAACATGCAAAAATAAATAGCATTTATATACACAAGTAATAAATAGTTATAAGATAATAACAGGAAAAACCCCATCCACAATAATAGCAATAACTAGAAAATATTTAGGAGTAAACTTACCAAGAAATGTTCAAAACCTACATATTAGTTTCCAATTGCTGTTGTAGCAAACTTCCATAATGTAGTGGCTTAAGCATTACAAATTTATTATCTTACAGTTCTAAAACAACTTTGGATGTTTAATAGAATTCAGCAAATGAATTAATCTGTTGATGTTGGGCACAAGAGTTCTCAGTAAGGAAGAAGGGACAGACAAATATGGAATGTGGGAAGAGATTGGAATTGGAGATATGAGTGTGAAAGTGTATATATGCATATGCATATATCAGTTATCTATTGCTGCTTAACAAATTAGCTTGAAATTTAGCAACTTAAGACAACAAACATTTATTATTCTACAGTTTCTGTGGGTTAGATAACAGGAAATGACTTGGCTGGGTGGTTCTGACTCACTGTCTCTCAGGAGGTTACAATCAAACTGTTGACTAAGGCTGCAGTCATCTTAAAGGTTAAATGAGGCTGGGGGATCATTTTCAAACACACTGATGTGGTTGTTGGCAGAAATCTTCAGTTCTTCACCATGTGGGCCTCTCCAGAGGCTGCTCACAACAAGGCAGCTGACTTCCTCCAGGGAGAGAGAGTAAGAAGAAGGAGAAAAGGAAAGAGAGAAACCAAAATGGAAGCCACAGTGTCTTTAATAACATAGTCTCAGAAGTAGATGTATCATCACTTCCGCCATGCCCCATTGCTTACTTAGACAAAATCTTATACAATGTTGTATGTATACTAGAGTGTCAATGCCAAGAGGCAGGGATCCCTGGGGGCTGTCTTGGAGGCTGGCTATCATAATGCATGTGTATATGTACATGTATGTATGTTTGTGTTTATTTGTGTGTATGTGTATTTATTTGTGGATATACATGCATGCATTTCCTAGCTCTGTCTGCTGAAAGGGCCAAGAAGGAAAGACATACCAAAGCAAAGACGTACAATACAAATAGCAATCAGTATACTAGCATCCAGATTTCAATCTTTAATATCATTCTTACTAAAAATAACTAGGGTTTCTCAAAGAAACAACTGAACCAGGGTTGGGGCAGGGTCGGTGCAAGGCAATAGAGAAACATTGTGTTATTCCAGAAAGTAAAGAAGTACTCAAAAACATGATGGAGGGCATGTTGCAAAGAAATAGATGCCAGCTGAATGGATTTCCACTGGTCAAATCTGGGACAATTTGAACATGTAAATAAAGTAAAATAATGATTTATAAATTATTGAAAAAATATGAACTCATGAATTTTAACTGGTGATGGACAGAAGAATAACTTCTTTTGCTTAAAGTGGAATGACTGGGCCTTTCTGGTAAATGTAGAGGGAGTGCTGGATCTGGGAAATCATCATTTGCAACCATAATGGTAAAGACTGGATTATACAAGAATCACCAATGCACGATAAACCTAGAAGTTTAGTGAAGAACAGGATATTTGCATAGTCTTAAAGTATCTCCCCACAGACTGGTTATTGGTTGCAACTGAGGAAAACACTCAAGTCATTATAGAGTGGAGAAACTGGCAACACTTTAACTAGATGTCAAAATTAGCATCATCCATGAGAGACAGTTGCATGCTGGATGATTCCAAATGACATGCTCCAAGAAGAACACAATGTCTCTGTCCTATGCAATGCTCCACCCAGGAATGCAAAGCCTTAATCTACTTACGGGAAAACATCTGACAAACATAAAAGGAGGAAATTTCTATTTTAAAAAAGTATGTAGAGGGAGAGTATTCTTTTAAAATGTCAATGTTGAAAAAAAAAGGGGAGGGGTGCTGTGAAGATGTTCCAGATTAAAAGAGGCTAAAGAGGCATGACAATTACATGTAATGACCCAACGCTAGATTCAGTCCTGTATTGCAGGAGGAAAAAATGCTGCAAGTCAGGTGGCAGAACTGAGAGACGGGCAGTAGCTTACATCAAAGCAGTGTGGTGGGAAGAGATTGGTCTTTTGTGTCAGCTAGAGACTGGTTTGAATGCTAGATACACCACTCCTAACTGTACAGTTTCTGTGTCATGTAGAAAACCAACTGTGATCACTATGAAACTGTCTACCCTAATGGTATGAAAGATTTAAATAATTTCCCTACGCATGTATCTTACCACCATGGGGTAATTAAGGCCATTACTCCATGTCTGATTTTTTTCAGCTACTCTAATTTTAATGGTTGGTGTTGGCACAGTCAATCAGATTGGCTGTACAGCCCCGCCATTTGATGATTAACTGCCAAAACCAGTTTTGATCATTTTCAGAGTGTTAGATGCCTGCTGAACACAAAATAAGACATGACACCAACTCAGCAAGCTGGTTGTCTTAATGGAAAGTTGTCTTTTCTTGAGTCCTATAACTTCTATTTAGGACATTCTATTAAGGGCATTCTTCAGAAAGATAAACAATATTTCAATAAATACAGAATTGAATTAGAATGTGAGCCACATTCTTTAAGTAATTCCCGGAATTTCTTAGAGTAATGGAACTAATGTTGAAAGAGACTGTATAATTCCCTACCACAATTTTTACCTTTTTAGTAGTTTTTTAGTAAATGCCTTTTTAGTAACAAAGGTAACTCATTAGGAACATGAACAGTCACTATAAGTCAGCACACAGAACAAAACAAAATGAGAGACTCTGGAATTTTCACATAACTGTATCCCATACAGTGACTGTCTTTCCCGCTGAGCCCTTAGAGCAGGTAAGATCACCCTGTGCACCCAAGGTGATTCTGATCTATTCCAACCTGCAAGGCATCTCAGGATTACTTGAAAAGACAGAAATTCATGTGCATATTTTAAAAAATTTATCTTTTTCTTTTGGAAGCAATTAATACATTCACTTCAATAGTCAGATGGTGTAAAAAGCCTTATAGTGTAAAGTCCTCCTTGAACCTTTGCTCCCAAGCCACCCAGTTCCCCTCTCTGGGCAATCAATGGTGAGTTTCTGAATTATCTTTCCAGGCATATTTTGTGCCTACTTTTCTATTTTGCTGAGCCCTAGCTCTTGATAAAATTTAAGAGAGATGAGTTGGATATTTTTGAATACTGAACTAGCCTCAAAAAAGCTGATGTGTGTGCTATTCCTACTGAAGTTTGCAAGATGTGCTGAGCTCTTCAGAGCTCATGTACAGAGCACATATTTGAATATCAACCATGAAGATAATGCTATTCTTGGCCTGGGGTTGAACTAAGAATTTCCGTCTCCCACCATTTCTCATTCTGCTTGTTACAAAAAGAGAGAGGTGAAATTCTCTCACAGCAGGCAAAGCTCTGTCCTCATCAGTAGAAATTCTCATGGACATTGTGGCTTCCAGTTATTCTCTTAATCTCCATACCTCTGATTTTTCCGATTTCGTCATATTTGCAGGGAAGTCTTATAAAAAGGACATGACCCATAATGACAGTTTAAAATAATGTTATGCAAGAAAGGAATCTTAGGTGTGTTTGCTATGTAAATCAGGCAAAAAAAAAAAAAAAAAACCCAAACCAAAAAAACCCAAGAAAAAATGTGCAAAGGATATGAACATACATTTCACAGAAAAAAGAAGTTAAAGCAGATCTTAAACATAGAAGATAATGTTAAATCTCATTTATATTAAAAGAAATGCAGATAAGACTTTATTGAAACAGTACTTTTTGTTTACCAGCTTGTTAAAAGTCAATAAGGTTGATAACATTGTGTGGCAAGATTAAGGAGATCAACAGACACACTTCTATATTGTAGAGAAATTTAAATTGGTATCATTTTAATGCAGGACAATTTGACGGTATCTACCACATTTACAAATGGATTTTTTTTGACACAGCAATTCCTCTACTAAATATTTAACTTACAGATATGGTCAGGCATATGCAGACTAATACATATACAAAGATATTCATGGCAGCATTGCTTGTTAGAGCAGAAGATGGGAAACAACCTAAATATCGGTAGTAAGCTGGTTAAAAAATGGTAGTCAAGTGATGACACATTCTTAACCTCAGAAAAGAATGAGAATGTTATTTATAAGCTGATATGATAGGATCTCCAAGATTGGTTGAACAAATTTGGTTTTTTCTGTTTTTCTCCTTTCTAGGTTTGCTTAGAGAATGCTGGGAAGAGGGACAGTCAATAATTATTCATCACGTTGAAGTACTCAGAACCAGCAACCGTGAGAAAAAGGGTTTTGATGACCACTGATTTGATTCTGGAACTTTTGCTAGGATAGAAGTTCTCAGTCCTAGTTGCACACTGAAATAATCTGGACCATCTGAAAAAAATGCAGATATCTAGGTTCTACTTGAGAATAACTGAACCAGTTCCTAGGTGTCAATGTGTTATATAATTAATTCCAGATGGTTATAATGCACAGTGCAGTTTCTAGAAGCAATGTATCTCCTAGAGACAATTTGAGACAAGTTAAAAGGCAATTATTAATAAAACATGGAGAATTAGCCAGAGGAATATTAAGCTATGGTATCATAATTTAGAATTAATTATTCAGAAAGGTATCAAATTATCTTTTTCAGGCAGTAACTCATTTCTTTGTTTTCCTTCTCTCCCATGAGTTAATTCAAACAATTGTCCTTATATGCAATTCCACCCCATTTCCTGAGTCCATAACAATGGGAGGCAGTAACAATATTTAGAGTCCTCTGTCATCACTCAGTGACGCTTGTGCTTTTGGCCAAGTTACAAGGATAGTGCCGTCCCTCTTCAACACAGCCTTTGCCTTAAACAATAATTGCAGCTAATGTTCACTGAGTTCTTACTGCATGCCAGGGTGCTATTCTAAATGCTTTATGATGTATTGAAACTAATGTTCACAACAATGCCGTGAGTTTGCTATTATTATCATGCCTGTTTTATACATGAGAAAATTCAGCCCTAGAGAAGTCAAGTCAGCAAATTGTGGAGCTAGGAGGCCAAGTCCAGCCTCTCTGCCTGTCCCCAGCTCACTCCTCTCCACTGACCCTAGAAAGCCAAAATCCCCTCCTCTTGTGCAGTTGAGCCAACACCCAAATTAACAATGTACGTGTTTACTTCATTAGAAGCAGCCAATGACACTACTAACATTCTTATTTATTAAATCCTCACTATGTGCCATGCACTGTTGTCAAGCACTTTATATGCACTTTTCCATTTGATCCTCATATTAACTCTATTAGCTCGTATGATAATTAGTCTTATTTTTTCACAGGTAATGAAACAATGAGCAGAGAGAGATAAAATAACCAGCCCCAAATCACAGCAGAGCGGGGTAAAGCCTGAACTCACAATCAGGACTCTCTCTCTTTAACACACTATGCTATCTACCTCTTAAGAAAAATGTTAATTATATCAATGTGATTTAGAAATTCTAATAAAGAGTTACAGTTTGAAGTTTTATTTTCCTTCCATATAGACTTTGAAAATATAAAATTCATGGTATGAATTTCTCTATTTCTGGAAACATAAACAAGATCAAAGCAAAGATCTTGGGTGGCAGTTGCCTTACTTGTTAAAAAAAAAAAAAAAGAATCTTAGTAAATTTCTTCAAAGAACCTGTAAACTTGGAGTCAGTGGTGCGCTCTGGACACTCTCACTGACTCACCAAGGCTGATTATGTGCATCTCCTCAAATCTGCTGTCAATGTCATACTGGTAGCTTGAAATCAGCCACGGTAGGTGAATTTACACCACGGAAATTGGCAAATGCTATAAATCAGGACATTTTCCCCCCAAAAGAGCCAGTTGTTAAACATTTATCAGCGTATTACTGTCTAAAGTTATAAAATAGTAACAAGCATCTTATTAATATTTTAGTAATTTAAAATGAAGAAGACATCATTTGGGGAAATTATTGGCATTGTATTTTTTAAATAGGAATTTTGTTTATAGGAAATTGAAGAGGAAAATTCATTCAGTTTTTCAGACATCATCAAGTGTCAAATACTTTATCTATTAACTTAGTTTCACTTTAGAGGAGGTATTGAACGTGGTTTTAACTCTCATTTTTGCAGGGGACATATTATCTGGGTCACTGACCAGAAGACTTTGGTAATGATTTCATCTTACAGATTCAAGTACATACTAGAACATTAATTTTCTAACTTCTCTTGCTTTCTTTAGGTTTATATAATTGAATAATAAAACTTCGGATGTTCTGCCTCAAAAGAAGTAAATGTGAAACATCTGGAAACGACTCTGAAAGATGGCTTTAAATTCTTGCCTTTATGAACAGGTACTTGTATGTCTATTATAATCGTGTTGAGTTTTAGAGTGAGTTTCCTCCTTGCTGTTCAATAAAATGGAATGTTTTATCAATTTATGTCACTTTCAAATATTCAGTGTGTTCAGTATATATGCAATTGCTGCTGTGTGGGACCCGTTCTTTCTGAATACCTCCTTCAGCACTGCCACCTCACCATCACCCTGTTCCCTGGAGAGCTAGGGCTCATCCAGCTGGGATGTCAGGCTGGAAACTGTCAGTCAACAGCTATCTGATGAAGATACGTCAGTATGCTGACATACGGGGTAACAATTGCATGGGAGAAAGCTGAGGTTCAAGGACATTGAGAGCTGGTTGAAGGAGGGGCTTATAGAGCTAGGGATTCAGAGCCAGGTCCATGAGGTCAGGAGTTAGCAAAGTGATTGTCCAAACACCAGTAGGGGCTCAACTCACCTCACAGTCCAGAGCTTCACAACATGTTTCAAGATGTGTTAAAAAGCCCTAATTCAATGTTATATTCTCCCGTAAGATTGACACCTCCATGCGGGCAGGGTCTTTGTCTAGCTCTTGCTTATATCTCTAGCATCTAGAACTCTGCCTGCTACATAGTGGATGGTCATAAATACTGAGCAATCATAAATATTTGTGGAATGAATGAATGAATGGCTATGGGCTTCATCGTACTGTGAAGTACAGAAACATTTTTTTAAAGAACCTCCCAGCTGGTTGGGTTACCATTTTACTCCTTTAGCATATGTTTTCCTCAAATGTGTAACTAAGCTGCACGCCTCTGCAGGTACAAATGTGGAGGCTCTTAGCAGGATATGAGGGTAGAGTTTTCAGCCCTCTCACATCAAAGGTCACCCAGGGGGACACTCACTGATGCCCAGTTGGAGGGGTTGGTGGTCCTATTCAGTCTTAACCCGCTCAGCGAGACACAGCTGACTCCAAGTTCCTGGAAGACAACTCAGGCAGACGTCTTACTGTTTAGGCTACGTGCTGCTTGGAGAACATAAAAGTCTTTTGTACCAACAGTTGAAATGATCTTGATTAGTAAAGGCAAGTCAAATGGATTTGACTAAGAATTACCCATGGTTTCAGTCTCTACAGTTTTACCCTCTCTAAATCAATGCATGTGGAACCTGTTCCATAATCTGAATCTTTCTTGACCTGCTTCATACTCCATCAAAATTTATTATTTTAATCCACTTCCACCAGTGTCTGCCAGGGAACTGACTAGTTTTCTAAATTATATCGCAGTAAAATGTTCACACCTGATAAGAGCTTTCTTCCCTCTCCAGGCTACACTGGCATTGCAAAGAAGCTGCAGGTAGCTCCAGCTCAAGAGTCAGCCAGTTCAGAATTTCAGGTAGGATCAGTCAATGCAATGAGAGCAGAAACAGGGCTGAGGATAACAAGCAGTTTGGTTTGGAAGCATAAGGTTTTTGATACCCCTTCAAATTATATCCTATAGGAATTGGCTCCTCTGTCTACACAAACAGCAAGCTAGCCATGTCCCCTGCTATAAAACTGACTGAGGAGAGTCTCTTTCTTCTTCGTTGTCAGAGGGAGATATCAATAAGTTGACCAGCAATCACAACTTTTCCAAAACTAAGGAGTTCTCTGGGACACGGCCTTTTAGTTCTTAAGCCAGGAAAGTCCTAGGCAACCATGACAAGTTGGTCATCCTCACAAAGCAGTCACTTCACAAAGTGAAATGACTCTCTAGGTCTTTAAAATTTCTGGAATCAGAAACTTCAGTGTGAATCATGTATATTTTTCACCGAATTGCAGAATTGCATTTGTGAGTTTGTTTGGTTAGGAGGAAGGGAAAAATTGCAGTAAAACAATATTCAGTGTTCTCTCTGTTGTTTGAAACCTAATTATATGGTTGGTGGAAGGCCTAGCCTCTTCCTTCACTTTCTCATTCTTATTCCTCTTTTTATTTTGCTTTTTTTTGTAAGAGCACCAGAGGACACCAGAGGACAGGGGGCGCTGAAGCTTGTGGGAAAACTATTGATTCTGTGAGTTGAGGCTACTTCTGGCATTCTGCCCCTGCTTTTCCCTCACTACCCAGTAGCTCTAACCTATTGACTGATGTGCATCTAGGCTTTCTATCACTAAATTTATGTGTTTTTCTTCTACTTTTTATTTTGCTTGCTTTCCTAGTGTTATTCTCTAATTTTTTGTGTGTGAAAAATAAGAATGATGTCCAACATTTACTTGTGTTGTGAACTGTGCTATAGACATTGAATATGTTATTTTATCTAATTTTCACAAAACTTTAAGATGGGAAAAATAATTTGTCTCCATTTTACCAGTGAAACAGGTTAAGCAACTTGCCTGAGGTCATAACTGATATATGGCGAAGCTAGGCTGCAAATCTGGGTTATCTGACTCCAGGCTGCTATTCCCCAAGTTTGCCTTAGCTACACTGTCTCTACAGCTTTCCAAGGTTTGAAAGAAACCTAGTGAGACTTCACCACTCTAGGCTGTAATCACCAGGTGGGGCAGGTCTGGATGTTAAAAGACTAACCAGTCTGACTGTCAGGTATTGTATTAAACACACACCTATTTCAATAGCTGGACTTCCTCTTTTTTTCTCTGGCTGTTCCTTCTCAGTCTATTTGCATATTTTGCCTCTAACCAGTCATTGAATGATGGGACTCTTCAAATCGCATTCCTAGCCCTCTGCTCTTCTCAATCTTTTCTCTGTCCTTAGGCCAAATGATCTATGCCCATGCCTCACAAACTCACATCCTTAAACCTTCTCTTCTGAGCTCCCAACCCATACATCCACTGGCTACCTGTCCTCGTCTTGGATGCCCCAAATGCTCCTTATACCAAACATATTCTGAATCAAAGTAAAGGAACTCCTCACTGTGCTCTCTGGCTTGGACTTGGAAGCCTGGTTCTTTCCAGCAGTCTCCGTGTTACAGCCACTATATCATCTGGTTATGCAAGCTGAAAACCCAAGAGAAATCTTCATTATCTCCTCATCTAATCCGTGACAAGTACTATTAGTCTCTCTTGGGCAGTTGATAAAATTTCCTAATTGATCTACCCACATTCATTCTGGCTTTCTTACAATTTTTTTTTTAATTGCAGCCAGAGAAATTCTTTTTAAAAAATACATTTGATCATATCAATATGATTTTTCCCCTCCCCAGCTCTTCAGTCTCATCTCATACTAAAATTATCCATCTATGTCAGTCAGGGTTCCAGGAAAAATTAGATGGTATAATCAAGTTGGACAATTTGTGAAGAGTTGAATAAAGATATGGGCAGTGTTAATGGCCTCTGGGGCCAGCAGTAATGAGGTAAGGGGACCACCCAATGCGGGAAGGGGCAAAAGGAGGAAGAATTACCTTAACCAGGAGGTGGTAGCTGTAGGGGAGTACTACTCGGTAGAGGCTGTGGCCTTGGGCAGAGGGATGCAGATAATCCATGACCACCTGATGGGGAGGATTCTTGGGAAATAAATAACCCCACTTACTCTCTTTCTACACTGCAGTCCCATCCCAGGGCTTCTCATTGGTTGCACTCAACTGAATGTTGAATCCAAAAGAGATCACTGTGACAGTGCACCAGCCTCCAGGGGCCAGAGTAGGGCAAAGTAGGTTAAGACCATGGAGGAAGGACAAATGGAAGATGGCCAAGATACTTACTAAATCAGGAAGGATTTTCAAATGCAGGAAGAGTATCAAAGCAAAGCACAGACTACCTCTCACAGCCAGTAAAACCAGTTATAACCTCAAAACTTAAACCTCACATGGCATAACAGTCAACTTGTGTTATGTATAGTTCTAGAACAAGACTTCCCAGGTTTACACAGAGTTCCATTGGCTGTAACTAAGAGTTATACTTGCTTGTACTGTCATCACTAAAACCCCCTTTTACTGGACAGTGGGCCCCTCCTCATACCTGAGTTGGTCAACTCAATTCAGAAATGTTCTCTGTCACTTAACCTGTCCTAACCACTTTGGAGACTATCCTCCCCATCCCCCCACCTTTTTTTTTTTTTTACATTTTTTAAAAACATTCCATGAATGACTGAAAACTTGTGCTGAACACTGGAATTTGACACAACATTGTAAAATGATTATAAATCAATAAAAAATGTTTAAAAAAATTCCATTAATTGCCTCCGAAAGATTTCTCCCTTTTTTATCCTAATAAACAAAAGGTCTGTTAGTTTTTTTTAACCTATTACATGTGTGTTGTTATTATCTATTTAAAAACTACAAAAATGTATTTATGTAAACAAAAATGACCATATGAATACATTAACAGTGAGTTGTTTAAGTGAAATTGACATACCTCTAAAAAAATCCACCAGATGTTTCATAAATACCTGTCAGCTATTTAAATTGCAAAGATTCTTATGGGAGATAATTATATGCTTGTGCCGACTACAATATATTTAGAATATTTAGGAAACACTTTTGAGAATTTTACTTTCATTAATTTGGCAGATTAGAAAACTCTCTTACTACAAACACCTAGAAATGCTATACAAGGTAAAAATAAACATTTTTTTTAAATGCATGGATGAGCTCACATAAAACAATGGAAATCCACAAGTGTCAAAAATGAAGAGAGAGAGAAAACCTGAGTGGTGGTGATGCCCACAGGATGCCCTGGGGCATCTGAAGTCCTGAGGACTCTGAGGACCAGGCTATGAAGGGAAACTGAGACTAGGCTTGCGCCCTCAGCAGGTGGGGAATTGGACAGGCACCCCTGCATAAAGCCCAGGCCCTCAAAATTCAGATTTTCTTCTTTTCCTTTCTAGAAAAGAATGCTATAAAATGTTTTTTAAAAATAAAAACTAATATTAGATGTTTTGGGGGGAGGATATAAAATAATACCAAATTCTGGCTGCGGGAGGGGGAGAGAAGGGACAGTGAAGGAAGCAAATGCGGTGAAGAAAGGTCACATATACGCTTCTGGTATATTTACAATGTTTTACTTCTTGAGGTATGTCCAGCTGAGTTTGTTATATTTTTCTATTTGTGAAATATTTTAGAATGAAAAAACATTTAAAAATGAGGTTACAAAGCAACACGTGTAGTATTTCTGTATATGTGTGTGCACAGGTATGTGTGTAGAATTCTAGAAGGATGTACACTTAAATATAGACTAAATTAAATTGCAGAAGAACTCATACAGTAAGATAACACACAATTTAAAATATGCAACACAATTAATAAACCATGGGGTTGTCATATACAGCATAAGGAATGTGGTCAATGATATTGTAATAACTTTGAATGGGGACAGATGGTTAGACTATTGTGGTGATCATTTAATAATATATGCAACTGTCAATCACTAGATAGTATATCTGAAACTAACATAATATTAAACATCAACTATATTTCAATTAATATTTTAAAAAACAGGCAATACAATACTATTGGTGTTCAAAGATATATAATACAATTACAGAGAAAATATGAGATTGTTAAACATAAAATTAAGTACAGTGGTTACATTTGGGGAAGGCACCCGGGGAGGGCCACACTAGGTGAATTGAATCTTACTGGCAATATATTGTCACTTAAGCTGGTGGTGGTACATGGGTATTAGTTATGTTAATCTTTATTCCCCTTTTTAAATTTCTTAAACATTATAAAACTTTAAAATGAAATATTTTGGTGTTTTAATCTTCTGAATAACAGTTGGTCATTCTTCAGGCCCTGAGGAGGCTGGTGCTCTGATACCTTTAGAGGGTGGCCACCTTTCCCAGAATTGTCTTTTTCATTTTTTTCTAATGCAATGATTTATTTTATCAATAGTACTTACTGAGCTCCAACTATGTCCCAGACCCTGTTCCAGGTGCTGGAGATTCAGCAATGATTAAAACAGAAATTATATTCTAATGCACTGTCAGATTCAGACAGTATCAAGAGAGTCTGGACTCATCTATCTGCTGTTAGTGAGGTTGGTACAGGGTGCTGGAAGGTTCTTTGGGATTCATTTCTGAAAATGCTGTACATCCTCAAATAAACCTAGAAATTGTGATTGGATCCTGTATCAGCATCTGATAAAGTGCACCTATAATTACTACATTTTACACTGTCTGGCTAGACTCATTAGATAGTGGAGGAAAATTGGATTGGAATTAAATTGGATATTATGATGGTATTTTTTATTTATGGGTTGTACTGGAGAGATAGTCTTGATATTACTGTGGTTTAGATTGGCTCTCTTAGAAAACAGAGGAATCTGCTTCAGAACCTGTGAAGTCACCATTCATCTCCCTTGTTCATAAGTGTTGATTATAGTTTGTTTGCATTTCAATTATATCACTAAGTGATTACAAGTATCCTTTTTAGAGGAGTAGAGGGTCAGCCTTTTTTGAAGGATAAAAGTCAATCTACCTGCTTGTCTTGTCCTCTATTGTTACTTCACAAACCACCCAAAATTTAATCCCTTAAAACAATAGTTATTTCATTAAGCTCAAAATCTGCGGGTTAGGAATTTTGGCAGGGCACAGCTAAGTAATTCTTCTGCCCCATGCAGCATTGATTGGGGTCACTCAGTCTTATTCATTTGATGACTGTTTAGATTGGGAGGGTCCAAGAAGGGTTCATTCATCTGTCTGGTGCTTCATTTGTGTTGAATGATGTCCACCGGACTCAGGTGGGACCCTTTCCCTTGCTTGTGGTTTCAGAACCTCCTCCACATCATCTTTCCACAGTGTAGCTGAGCTTCTAACCCGGGGGCTCAGGGCTCTAAGAGAGTGTTTCCCATGGCAGGAAGTGTAAGCTACTGGTCCCTTAAGGCCTGGACCCAAATACTGGCACAGCTCCTGTTCTCGACCCTCCCGGGTGGGTGCCCAACAAGGGTCCTCCTGCCAGGTATCATTCAAGCCGATAGAACAAGACCGAACTCAATCAGAAGTGAAGGAAAGCTTTATTCTTTGATCAAAGAACGGAGCGGTGAGAGCGTAACTCTAGCGCACACGCTGTCCCACAGGCTGTGGGCGGGGCCGTTCTCCTGAGCATGCGCAGCTGCGCTGCTGGGGCTCTGAACGGACCGCAGTGCCCCAGCAGCGTGTCTGCACACGGCCCGCCGCCGCCATCTTGAACTGCACTGTGAGGGCAGCGCTTCTGCACGCAGCCTGCGTGGCTGAGGTGTCACTGAAGCCATTTCTCAGGAGGAACTCTGCTGTGAAGCACCAGGTGCAAAGCCCCTGCAGGTGGCACCCCCTGATCAAGTAAAACTGGGCGAAGCCCAAAGAAGACAACAAAGGTCAGAGTTTAATTTATTACCGAGATTCTATTTTTATTTCCTGGGAATTGTTAATAGTGACAAATCCCTCCTCTGTCTGACGGGCGCTGAGGGGCAAATGTACGTCTTACGTAACTATTTCCTGCTGATGTGGGTGTCCCCATAACCCCGGGTGGAGGAGCAGAGCTTCTCCCCAGCTGCCTTTAGGTCTGCTTGCTTCTCACTGCGTCTTGGCCCTGACGGTTCACATCCCTGCGCGACACCATTTGTCTAACCTTTCAGAGACAAAGGACACCAGACAATTTAAGATACGTGTCCAAATATTAGCAAGCGACTAATGGTCACATGTCAAGTTTTTTCTAAAAATGAAGGTATCTAGGTCTTTTGCCTGTAGGCCAAAGTGTGCCCTGATGTCAAGGCTCACTGCCGTGGCCTGAATATCCCTGGTCACACATTTGTCGTTTTCTGGAAGAGCAGCTTCAGGTCAGAGAGAGGTTCACATGAGTAAAGGGGATCCATTGCCCCAGCCTGTCTCTCCAGAGGTTGGGGCTCGGGGGCCATCTTCACTCTAGTGTGATGTACCCACAGAGTGACCCCTCCAGCAACTTCAGGGCAGAATGGGGACTTAGGGGCACTGTTCCACTTAGGGTCTGCTCCACTTAGGAGAGGGTTGGTCTCACAGGCTGCTGGTTTTCCAGATTTTTAGATATACACAGTGTCCTGGCCACAAGGGATGGAGGGCCAGGTTGTTGGGTGCAGGCAGCACCTGGTTACTATATTCATGAGGGTTTTTCGTGGTTTCTCCTACCTGGAGGGCATATTTGAGTTGTGTCACTTCAAGGTGGCTATGGTGTCACTTCTCTTAGTCGTGAGGAATAGTCTACCATACTGGAGTTCAAACTCAATTAATTTTAACTTATCCCTTGAGGCTAACTGTGTGTAGAGCAGGGCATTTGGAAGCAACTTAATCCAATTTTCAAGTCTCCTGACACAGCTTAGCTAGGACCTATTTCAAGGTCTAATTCGGTTTCTGTACTGCCCAGTAGGGTCTCCAGGCTAAGTGCAAGGTCCATTTTATGCCCAAGGCACTGGTTATTCCCTTTATCACTTGAGACACAAATGTTGGACCATTATTGTTTTGTAGGGAACCCCTGGGAGTATGAACCTGGAGATTATTTCTATTAGTACTGCCTTAGCCACTTCAGCTGCTATTTCAGTTCTAGCAGAGAATGCTTCTATCCACCCAGAAAATGTGTCTATTAGCACCAAGAGATACCTGAAATTGCTCAGAACTCTCAATATGACAGTTAAATCTGTCTATCAGTCTTCCCAGGATAGGTCCCTCTGGTCTGAATGGGCCTTATCTGGGGGCCTCTGGAGGAGTCTGGTGTTAGGGTTGTTCATTGTGCAGATGGGGTGTATGTCAACTATTTGACTGATTACACTTTTTATGCCAGGAGTTATCATGATGTCAAATAACTGATTATATAAGACTTTCCTTCTATAGTGAGTTCCTTGATGAGCTTCCCTCTCATCAAACTTGACATGCTGCAGTTTGGGGAAAGACATATTACCCATGTTTATTAGCCACTCGTGGCCTCCTAGATCTCTACTGAAGCCCCGTTTTCAGGCTTTGTCTAATTCTTCCTTTGTGTCAGCTGGGGAGTAATTGGATAGGTCCGGCCTTTGAGGCATGAGGGGTAGGTGCCAGGTTAGTTGTTCTAGGGCTGCCTTGTTGGCAGCTGTGTCCACCTTGTCTCTTTTATTACCTCCGCATCCTCCTTTTGGTGACCTCTACAATGAATCACTGCCACCTTTTTCAGAAGCTGCACTGCTTCTAAGCTCTTCAGTATGCTTAAGCCATGTTTCACTTGTTTATTCTCCACAGTAAGCTTACCTCTTTCCTTCCAAATAACCCCTGTGTGTATGTGCACGTAGGATGGCATACGCATATCAGGAATCTGTGTAAACACTTAAGATCTTCCCTGGACTGAGCTCTAAGGCTCAGGTGAGGGCTATCAGCTCCAACTTTGGGGCAGAAGTCCCTGGGGGTAGGCTTCTTGCCTCTATTTCTTGGGTCTGGGAGGTCACTGTGTCTCCCACCAGCCTTTTCCTTTCTCTCATAAAACTGCTCTGTTCTGTGAACTATTCCTCTTCAGCATCTGGGAGAAGCTCTCAGATTGGGGTGAATAGAATAGATCGTGTCTATGGTTTCTATACAGTCATGCTCCAGGGGCCGTGTTTCCCTGGGTTGCAAGGTGGCAGGATTTAGCGTGTGACAGGTTTTATGGTTACATAGCCTGAACTTGAATAGACGTTCTAGGGAACAGCCATTTTGTTTCCTTAGAACTTTTAAAGCCTGAACCTGGTGTGGAGTCCACACAGTGACTGGCTGACCAAACGTTAACTTCTCAGCCTCCTTGAGCAGGGCTGTAGTAGCTGCTACTGCCCTGAAGCCAGGAGGCTGTCCCTCAGTGGTTTGATTGTTTAGAGAAATAAGCAACCATCTGAGTGAAAGTGTCCAGTTTAGAGCTAATACCCCGAGGACAATTCCCCTTCTCTCATAAATGTAAAGGTCAAAGAGTTTAGCTAAACCTGGGAGGGCCAGGGCAGGGCCTGAAGTAACTGCTTTTTCAATTCTTGAAAAGCCCCTTCACATTCTGATTCCATTCCAAAGGATCAGCATCCTTTCAACTTTTCACATAGAGGCCTCCCTATTAGACCATGATCAGGCAAACCCCAGCTATCCCCCCCCAGGAAACCCCCAAGCTGTCTTCTAGTTTTAGGAGGGGTGAGGCTGCAAATGGCTTCTTTCTTTCCTGGGGTAGGCTTCTCTGACCTTCTGTGAGAATGAGCCTAAGTAGTCCAGCCTAGTCTGCGGTATTTGAGCCTCTTTCTTGGACACCTTATATCCTTTATCAACTAGGTAGTTCAGGGTGGTTACAGTATTTTTGTTAGAGGCTTCCTTAGCTGGTGACTAAAATATCATCTACATACTGGAAGATCTTTTAAGTCTTTAGCTATTAAAGTTTTTTCCAAAGATGATGGGGAACTCTTTGAACCCTTGGGGCAGGACTGTCCAGAAGTATTGTTCTTTTGGTTGCATATTTGGATCCTGCCACTCAAAAGCAAAAATTTCTTGTGACTCTGGGGCTAATGGAATACAGAAGAAGGTATTTTAAAAATCTAATACAGAATACCAGGACCTGGTAGACAGTAGAGTGGATAGCAGGGTGTCAGGATTAGGGACTACTGAATGTATATCCTCTGTGGCTTCATTGACTGCCCTGAGGTCCTGTACCAGCCAGTATTCCCCACTGGGTTTCTTTACAGGGAGCATGGGGATAGTACATGCTGACTGGCATGGCTTAATAAGGCCTTGGTCAATTAGGCTCTGTATAACAGGGGCAATGCCCAACAAGGCCTCCCAACAGAGAGGGTACTATTTTTTAATTGGGTCATGTATGTCCGAGTTTTAGATGGACTATCATAGGACTGGCTCCTACAGCTCATCCCACGTGTCTCTGGGTCCACACCTTGAGATTTACAGTGAGGAGGTCAACTTGCTCGTATGGGGTGGTTTGTCCTCAGCCATTAACATTATCATCTTGTGCCTTTATCTAAGGGGGCACCAACCTCCAGCTTGTCTCCCATTAGGGGATAGTAGCCTCCAATTTATGTAAGATATCTCTTCCTAGCAGGAGTATAGGGCATTCAGGGACATACAGGAAGAAGTGGGTGAGCATGTGTTCATCCAATTTACATTCTAATGGCTCTATGAATGCCCATTCTAGGGCCTTCCCTGATACCATCATACTTGTACAACTCTTGTGACCGGGTTTACCTGGTCTGATGTTCAGAACCGAGTAAGTAACACCAGTGTCAACTAAGAATTTGATAGGCTTTCCCCAATATCTAATGTCAACTGGGGCTCAATGGGGGTCATTTGGAGTGTCAGCTTAGGAGCCCCCTGGCCCCATCATTCTTCACTTATGTGGACCATCTGCCCTTGAGTGGTCAGGATCTGCCATTTCCAACCCCTTCACAGGTGGCAAGGGCATTCTTTCTTCCAGTGTCCCTCTTATTTACATATGGTGCACTGGTTGGGTCCTAGTTTCCTTAGCTTATTATCCCTTGGTGGGGGCCAGGAGTCATTCACTGGAGTTCGGAGTCTCCATGGGCAGTTAGTCTAGATTCCTGAGCCAACCAGTTGATATAGGAGGGCAACAGCCAGTAGGTAGGCTTGCCTCCAGGCCTTTCTATCCTCTGACTTTTCCTCCTCTATATCTCAGTTATTAAACACCTGATAGGCAACCTTGATCAGGTGAGAGGTAGGGGTATCTAGTTCTATTTCCAGTTTCTGAAGTTTACAGATAATGTTGGAGTCATTTTGGGAAATAAAATATGGCCTCAGGATTGCATTCTCTTCCAATGACTCAGGGTCAGTGGTAGTATAGAGTCAGAGGCATTCCCTAAGGAATGCTGAAGGGTTTTCTGTTGGGTCCTGATTGATTTCTTTTATCTAATTCCAATTGACAGGTTTCTTTCTTGCTTCCTGGATTCCCTTTAGGGTCTTTTTTTTTTTAATTAAAGTATAGTCAGTTTATAATGTTGTGTTAATTTATGGTGTACAGTATAATAGTTCAGTCATACATATACATATATATGCATGCATATATTCATTTTCATATTCTTTTCCGTTACAGATTACTACGAGGTATTAAATACTATACAGTATAAACTTGTTGTTACCTATTTTATGTATAGTAGTTAGTATCTGTAAATCTTGAACTACCAATTTATCAGCCTCTGTCTTCCACCCCCTCTCCATTGTCTTGGTGGTCCCAGTTGGGTTCGTTATCTGGGAATACTTGATTCCCTGGTCTGAAATTTGCACAACCTAAATTGTTTCTGTTCTGTCTACTTCCTCTTGGGCTTATCAAAAGACCGTGGCCTTTTCTTCCCCCATTAGGAATACATCAAGGAGGCTCTGGATCTCAGCCCAGGTGGAGTCATGGGTCTGAAAGATTCCCCTAATCATGTTCAGAAACCCTTCTGGTTTTTCCCTCAACTCCTTGATATGATTTCATTTATATAGATCAGAACTGGTAAATGGAACATGTACCTCGATTAGCCCTCCTTCTCCATGGGGGACCTGCCTCAAAAGGAGTACTTTTCCTGGCAAGTTGTTGGACCCTAGCTGGTAATTAGTCCTACTTCATGTATTTGCTGGACTGGGTTCTGGGAGAGGGGGCCCCTTGGGCCTGTGCCCCAAATCAGAATATATGAAGGAAGGGGATAGGGAAGGAGCAGTAGGTGGAGGATTAGGGAGGAGGTCAAGAAGGTCCTCAGGGGGAGGTTCAAGGATTGGTATTACCTCAGTGGAGGAGAGCCCATGTTTCTTTTGAAGGCCTTTGTTCTGATATAAGGCCATAAAAAAACTGGACATAGGGAATTTTATCTTCTGTCTTTTGTCTTCAGCATAGCAGGTCCAATTGTAAAATGGTGGTGTAATTAGAGATTGACAGGCCAAGTTTCTCCATCTCCCAGAGATATTGGGGCTAGGCTGTATTACAAAGGAAGATCAAATGTTTTGGGGTCAGGGGTGATACCAGAAGTACTGTCAGTTCTGCAGGATGCATCTTGACTGGGTGTCCGGCACTGGGGAAAGTCCAGCCAGAGGCAGCAGGCAGACATGTGTGAGTTTCAGTATTGGACCCCCAACTATGCTACAGTATGGCCCCCTCAAGGATGTGGAGTCCAGATTACTCTGGGGATCATGCTGTGTGCGCACCACACTCGGGAATTGTGTTGCTCAACAGAGGTGCTCTGAGTTCAGTGGAAGGCGCCATTGTTCTATTCCAGCAGAGTGAACTAAAGGTCAGAGGCAATCATTCGATGCAAACCTCCCAAAGCCTCCACCATCCTCCCACTGCAGCTGGGGCAAGCCCAGAGCCTATTAGATTGGCACAGGCAAAAAGGCCACAGTCTGTCCCATCTGAATTGCCAGAAATTTTGTTACCTACCCTCCCAAGTCAGTTCCCAACAAGGGTCCTTCTGCCTGCTGAGTCAATAGAATGAGATGGAGTTTGGTTCAGAAGCAAAGGAAAGCTGTATTTTTTGATCAAAGAATGGAGTGGTAGAATCTCAAACTCTAGAATACAGACTCTCCCTGAAAGGCCATGGGTGGGGCTGCTTTACAGGGTTCTTGTCAGCAGGGAGGGGGCAGAGTTCTTGTGGGTAGGGCACAGCTGTGCTGCTCATGGCACTCCAGATCGAAGTGCCAGATGCCACACTTCTGTACACTGTGGTGTGCGCAGATGGAACACTGTGCCCTTCTTGAATTGCAGTGTCACGTGCAGTGCTTCTGAAGTGTTGGGCTCATCCATTTTGCACTAGGAACTCTGGTCTGAAGTGCTGGGTGCAAGGTCTCTGCACGTGGCACCCTGTGTGCAACTGAAACTAGACTAAGTACAAAGGAAAAAAATGTTTAGACTTTATTTTGCTACCCAGATTCTATTTTTATTTCCTGGGACTTGTTAATGTGCTTTGCCAGTGACATCACTCCCAATGTACTCTATCAGCCAGAGCAGTCACAGAACACACCCAGTTCCAAGGGGAGTGGACGTATACTCCCAGACATATACCAAGGACAAGAGTCAATGAATATGTGCCTGTCTTTAATCTTTTCACCATCCTTTCCCACTGTTAGCTAGTGAACCTGGATAAGGATCATTGGTACTCATTGTCAGGGCCCTATACGTAGGCTCAGTGCACTGTCTTAAGCAGAATTCAGTCAAAGCAGAATAGGGTAGAAGGTGACTAAAATACCAAATCTTCTCTTGCAGTGCCTTAACCAGAGAAAAGCTGTATAATGTAACACTGGGCAGCAGTTTAGCCTAATAACTAGAAAAATGACTCAGCAACTTGGAGTTAGGGGTTAGAACCAGTATATCATTCATTCATTCATTCATTTCATTCCATTTAATAAATATTTATTGAAGGCCTACTAGATGTCAGTTACAATTAGACACAAGGGTGAGATACTTGTTCTCATAGATCCTATAGTGTGTTGGAGGTTAACAACAAATGGATAAATGATTAAATTATCTACAAAATGTGACAGGGACCAAAAATCTATTGGTGGTCAGGAAGGACTCTCTATGGAATAGACATTTAATCGAATTAACTGAGTGGTACAAAGGAGCCAGGATTGGAAGGAAGCATATTGTAGAAAGAGAGAGGAGTGCCTAACAGGAGGAGCATGATAAAAGTCAATGCATCTGGAGCACCATGAATGATGGAGGAGTTGTAGGAAATGAAAATGGAGAGAGAGGCAAAAGTCAGATAATTGAGGGCCTTGAAAGCCATGGTAAGGAGTTTGGATTTTATTTGCAGTGTGAAAGGAAGCCAATAAAGAAATTTGATTCAGGAGAGTGGAGTAACTTGATTGATGTTATAAAAAGACCTCTCTGGGTACCGTCTGGGGAATGGACTATAAGAGCACAGAAATGAGAGGAAGGAGATCATGGATTGTGGTAGTTGGGCCGTGTGTATGTATGTGTGTGTGTGTGTGTCTGTGTGTGTCCCAGAGAACACTGAAGGCCAGGTATTAGGGGTAGATATGGAAACAATAGATGGATTCAAGAGATATTTAGGAGGTAACATCATAGTGCTTCATAAAGGATTGGGAGGGGTACAGAGGGAGAGGAAGGCCTCAAAGGGGAGTCCTAGGTTTCTGGTAACTGGGATCCACTGTCATCTCAACTTGCCTTGTCATCCAAACTAGGACAGAATATTTAGATCATTACGTTCGCTTATCTCAGCTTGCTTTTGAGAAAGAGGCTTCTATATCACCACGTGACTTCTGCAGATGCTACCAGCAGTGAGCACAGAAAAGCTCAAAGACACTAAATATATTTTCAAAGTGCCTTTCATTTCATCAAGGGAAAAAAGGGGGAAGTGCCTTCCTAATCCTTTCACTGTCAGCATATTTAGCTGAGCCAAGTAACACAAGCTTTCCCCCACGTGAGTGTCACAGTGCATCTTTGGAAAGTAGCTAACCTGATCATGAAAATGACATTGAGAGACTCAAGCTCTGTGGGAGACTGACTTGTTCTCCCAGCTTGCCACAGAAATAGCTCTGGGATACCTTACTTCTCTGCCACATGGTGCTGTTCCTCTTGATTTATTTTCTCAGATGAAGGGACAGTGAGTGATCACAGCTCTAGTTCTGTGCGATTATGACTGTCCTTAATCAATTACAGCCTCAGACACTGGGCCAAACAAGATGCCAAAAGAAAATCTGAGTGAGAATTATTTTCTGGGCAAACCTTTACAACTCTTCAGATTGTAGTTTATCACTCCAGTCTGAGTGGAAGGTGAGTTTGGACACCGGAATAAAAAAGTAGTTTATTGATGTGAATGGTTATAGACAAGTACACTCTGAAGACTCAGCAATGGAGGGAAAGAAATGTGCTCCATTAGCCAGTCCCCGTGGTCTCTGGCAAGGAAATGCTGTGGGTTCAAATTTTCAGGCCTGCTTGGCCTCACTGTTTAGCTGGTTGCTGCTCTTCCTTGTGTAAAAATTTCCAGGCTTGTGTGGGAAGCTTGTACAAGTAAATTTAAGGATCAGAATCAAAGCACTTTGGTATCCCAAAGTCTCTGATCTTTACCTCCGACAAGTGAATTTTGCTTTAGCTGAACAGCTTCCCTGGCTCTTCACATTCAGCAATATGCTATGCTCAACTTGGAGCAAGAGGTTTTAGAGTGATTTCTAAATCAATCTTAAATGTGCACAAATATGAAGTTTAAAGTCAGTACCCCCTGCTCTATTTGCACCAGGCTAAGGATTCTAAAGACTTAAAATATGTAGACCAAGTATATGCCACTCAAGGCCACTGCATGGGACAACTCTAGGGGACACCATTCACATTGTATTCCCTTTAAGTCCTGTCTCCTGGGCAGTGCCAAGGGGTGCCATTCACATACCCCTTGGAGTTGTGGAATGAGGCAACTTCTTTGCTCATCCATCCGTGAATCAACCCCATGAGCCTAGTAAGTGCCCCTTTCCCACCTGTGACACAGTCTGTGATACCTTGGGTGACCTCTGGGCAGTCTTGGGCTTACCAGGCTACAGACTCTCCCCTTCACCCTGGTGGTGTACAGGGCTTATAAGTGGGCTTTTGCTTTGATTTCTGAAAGTATTTTGTCCTACTGGTACTAGAATCCTGCTCCAAGCTCCGCCTAGCACTTTTCATTCTCTTCTTGAGGGGACTAGAATTTGTTTTTTGTAGCCACCCTTTATGCTGTACTCCAACATTTGGCAAGGGTTGTCCCACCAAGCTAAATTTTCCTCAATCTACTCCAAAAATTCTTTCTAGCAAAACTCATCTGCCAAATCCAACTCAGCTCAAGCCCAGGGGTGTTTGAGCCCCTAAAACATTGTGACTTGTCTTGCTGTGAAATCATGCCCAGCCTTGATCTTGCTATTTTGCACTTATTCTCTTCTTCTTATAAGATCACCTTTGAGGGTCCTGTGGGCAACACAGGGATGACATTATCCCATTATAGACCCATATGACTGGACACTTCAGTGTGGGCCGAGTGATAAATTATTTCAAGAGCCTTTGACAGCAAAGTTTTAAATCTAATTCATGAAACATGTCAATAAATGCCTTGTTCTTTCTATTTTCCTTGTATATGAAAAGCTCAAAATATTTAGAATATCAATTCCCAAGTATCAGATCCTCTTTATTGGGTCAGCTAGTAGCATAAACTGTCTCTTCCTGCACTGTAATTCTCTCCTCCCTGTGCAAACTCCCCTATCTTTTCACCCCACAGAACCCTTAGGAATTTGGACAAAAGGAGGAAGTTAGATGTAGGAGATGAAAGCCACAGGGTATCTTCAATGGTTGTTTTCTTTTGTGGTGAGTAGGATGAGATCTGTCTTTATCTTCCAAAAGGGACTCATAAAGCTCTGAATATAATGAGTTCTATTCTGGGAAGTAAAACAAAAATTGAAATTTGGATTTTTTTAGTGCTGCACTCCAGTAATCCAAAGAAAATAATGAGTTGAATATTTGTAAATACCGTAATGTGACTTAGTTACACCATTGTAATCTGGACACAGATTTAAGACACATGAAATCCCTGTGCTCCCTGGTGGGCCCCCAGGGGTGACATCACTTTTTATGAGGTTGAGAGGGAGTAACTCAAAGAATGTAATGGAAAAATCCCAAATGCATATGTAATGGGTTGTGAATCCCAGAAAGTTCACTGTGTTTATACCAGGAAGACTGACTGCATCTTTCAGGAATCAGGAGTCTTTTGCTGTTACCACAAAACTGTCTGTTGAAGATGTTATTTCTCCCACTTATGCACCCAGATTTTTTGATTAGGAACCCAGATGTAAGCACAGGGAACTTCAGGCACTGCCTTTTTGAGAGGAATGGAAGGTGGAATATCTAGGGACAAGAGGTAAAACCCCACTCCTTGTCTCTAACGACCTCTCCCCACTTTCAGAGTGAGGGGGGTTAGGTAAATGACCAAAGACCATTTCCCTGGTTCTGCACAGTAGCCACATTTACTGGGGCTGCACAGCACAGTGACAAGAGCCCTACTTTGGGATTGGACTCACTGGCCTTGGTTTAAATCTTGACCATCACTGGCTGAGAAACAGTGAGAAAGAGTCTTAATCTCCCTGAATCTCTGTTTCCTCACATGCAAAAGTGAGGATAAAAATTCCTACCTTGTAAGAATCATGAAGGTAGTAAATAACTATTATTTTCATGTTTCCCACAGAGTAGAAATGTATAGCAAATAATAGCTACTATAAGTATTTGTGATCATTATCATTTTCTTATCATCTCCCTCTCCTATCACTTCCTCCAGAATTCCTTATGAATTCCCTAAGTCCCTGGCCATTTGAATGAAGCATGGCATCTATTCATGGGAAGCTCAGTCAATGTTTGTGCCCAAATAAAGAAATTAGCTTAATCATCAGACTTTGCTTTGATATCAGAAATGGTCAGACCCATTTCTAATGTTTAATAACTTTCACATCATAGTCATAGACTTATGAATGACTATGGATTTCAAATTTATATACAAGTGTGCAGAAATGTAACTTTTTTATATCTTTGTGATTGAATTCAGCTGACTTAAGACTCCACTTTATCCCTACTCACCATTTCTTCAGATGGTGGGGAAAATAATCTTGATTTTGCAGATTAAAGATAATTTAGTCACATTCAGTTTAAAAATCAGTCTCTCAGGTTCAGTTCAGGGTTGAGAGTCACACAATTCAAAGTTCATAGCCTCTTTTTCCATCCCCCAGTGGGATTAGGGGAACTGGGGGAGCTTATGTACCACATTTATGTTGGGGCAGTGTATGTGGTCTGCAGTCTGGTCTCAGCTCTTTGCCAGCCTCCACTGGCTCTTTAGAGATCAGTCTGTAGCACTTCATCTGCTACTGATGTACCTGGTCCACCCGGTTGGGGTGCTGGGACAGAAATATGATGCTTATGCTTGTCCCTGCCATACTCTCTAGTGACCAGGTCCATGTCTTCTGCATTGTCTTCATCCCAAGGGGGAGCCTCTTTTGGTCCTCTGGACCTCACAGCCCTTCTGAGTGCCATACAGGGGAGACGTGAACTTGTGGATGATGCCCATATTACACTCAGGTCCTCTCTCCACTTAAACACACCACTCCACCCTTCCTACCTTACTCCATCCAGCCTTTGACAATGCCAGCCCACTGAGAGGAAGTCTCGTCCCACAGTTCAAGACTGGAAGTGGAGCAGAAATCTCATCCACGTTCAGCCCACTCTCAGACCACCTGGGATTTTCACAATCTTCCTTAGACTGAGGATCAGGGGATGGAGAACATTACTGGTTGTGATTCTGATAGCTCTTCCTCTTGTCTTCCTTGCTAGAAGAAACCCAATTTTGTTCAGGGCACCAAAGTGATTAGTATAGACATTCACCTTCTCAGACTTCCTTATGCTAGTGATGGGCAGTAAGATATAAATAAATATTACTGGGTAAGCTTCTCAAAGGCTACTGTTTCCAGGACTTAGACAAAAAGCTGACATGTGCCTTTAGCCTTTGCCCTTTCTTGCTGACTGGAATGCCTATGTGGTGCACGGAAGCAGAGCAGCCATCTTCCAAAGAGCAAACCACATACTAAGGCAGCAGTAGGAAGCTAAGAGGCATTTGGACCATTGATGATTGAGTACAGATCTGAGCTACTTATCTTCAGACTTCTTGTTAGCGGGGAAAAATCAAACCCCTATTTACTCAAACCACTGTGATCAGATTACTTGTACATGAAGCTAAAAGCAATAAAAAATGATTGACTTGGGCGCCATATTTATCTTAGTCTTGCCGCCTGTAAATATATGTGGCTTCTCAACCTCCACCTCAGACTAACAAGTGTTTTTTTTTTTTTGCCATCCTACATGTCAGGAAACCACTGTTACATCATGGTGGGGAAGTAAAACTTTCCTAAATTCCTTAGTGCTCCCATAAAAAGTTCCAGCCTCCTGAGACACAGAAATGTAAATGACATAAAGATAGAGAATATTGTCTTTCACTTCCCCAGACACATTTTCACATACCGTAAAGATTAGATCTTTCCCTAATGATGTAGCTAATTGCTGTGATCTGAAAGGATAATAAAACTTTTCTTATCTCCCCCAAAGTCAAACATCCGGAGATAGGCACCTAGGTTAGCTTCTACGAATATAGTTATAAAAAGACATGAAGCCAGAGACCTCTCTAAGTGGAACACTCCAGGCTATCTGACTCCTGGAGAGGTTTTATTTACATTCAAATATTTAGGGTAAGAGCCCAGCATCCTTTCCATCCACATCTCAAAGCAACAAAATGTTTTCCCCCCCTTTTTTCTCTTTTTGGGAAGCGAATGGAAACAGCTTCTCTTCTTTGTATAAACAGAGAAAATCCATTATTCTTCACACCCCCGGTCAGGGTTAAAAGATTCCATGGCTTTCATGGAGAAGCCTGTGGGACTAGGCGTGGGGGACCCATGCTGTAGTATTATTCTGACTGTGATCTGGTTGTGTCAACAGAGAACTCTTTTCTCTGGCCCACATACCTCATGTCTATGCAGTATTCACACATAAAAGCGCAAGTGACATAATACGTCACAGTTCTTGACAAAACAATTGTATCTTTATCCCTTCTATTCTGTGGTCCATTTTATAACTCTATTCTTTGATTCCCCTGAGTTCAGGCTCATAACAACCTGACTCTTTCACACTCTTATGAGAAATGGACTTTGTGAACTTAACTATGAAGTCCAAATGGGGAACATTTAAACTTTCATCTTTGCTGTGTTCTTTCCTCACTCTGAAGAGGGGCTGTGGAGAAGTAATCTTACAGGAATAAAATATACATGGTGTATAATATTTCAAAACATTAACCTGTTGTACTTTTTTGTATTAGTAAGCAAGACACTGTCATGTTACACATGCTGTAATCTTCCGTGACATTGTAAATTTAACTCATAGTCAGGCCCCTCCAGGACCATAGTTAGCAGTACCTCTGCCGACCTTACTGTTCATCTTCATTTCTCTCTATCTCTTTTCACAATATCTTTTCTGCATGGATATGGTGCTTTGCATCTTTGGGTAGTGTAATGTGTATCCATGCAACTGATTACCTTCTTTTTTTCTTTCAAATTTGGCAGGTTAATTAGCCAAAAATTCTTTGAATCTTTCCTATTGAGGGGGAGGTTTATTTTCCTTCCCTCTAAATCTGTGCACCATCTGTGATAGTGACCAAAGGAATCCAGCAGAAATGATGCTTGCACTGGTTTCTAGGCTGTTCCCACTTCCAGTTCATGGGAAACACTCTTGCAGACTTGAGCCACCATGTAAACAGTCTGACTGTTCTACAGAAAATATCACATGAAGAGGACAAGGAGCCCAGCCAAGCCTAGGCTTCCATCCTCCTTGTCATGGCCCCGAGCACATAGGGAAGTCATCTTGAACCTTCCAAACAAGCCCACCCTCCAGCTGACTACTTGAGTGACTCCAGTAGATGCTACATGGAGCAGAAGAATTGCCCTGCTGAACCCTACCTTAATTCCTGACCCCCAAATTATGAGATATAATTAAGTTGGCTATTGTTTTAAGAGCATTTTACTACAAAGGAATTGATAACCAGAACACCCCAGCCTATTGCTGTCCTTCCTCCTTGTCATCTCTCTTTGTCTTTAGCATCTGTGTTTTCTCCCCCTTCTTCTTCCTAGGACAGCCTCATAGCATCCCTAATATTGATTCTGCCCAAATGCTACTTATTATAACAATGGTTCAAGGAACCATATAGAAAGTTAATTGGCAGACAAATGGCTTATAGCCTAGAATATGAATGGGAATCATTATGTTTGGATATCTTCAGGATCTTCGTCTGTCCCCTACCTGGTGAGACAATGTATTCACTCAGAAGTAGATTTTTTTAAAGACCTAATCAACATTATCATTACTTATGCTGATAGAAGTATTGGTATTAAGAAACCCTAAGCAACCTCAGAGTTTGAATTTCTTTTCCATCTAGATCTGTCAGAATTCATAAAACACAACTTTGATTAATGCAAAGAAATATATCCAACATGAAATGATGTAATTAGTGTCCAAAAGCTTAGAAAAAAAAAAACACTTAAAAATGTTCAAAGCAGAATTAAGATTGAATTTCTGTGCTTCTCATAGGAATTTAAAGAGATGAGAAAGGAAGAGGTGAAGAGGTTGCAATAAATTTGCATAGTCATGCCATTTTGATTTTTCTTCTAAAATTTTAGAACCCTTTTTCCTTCAAAGTTTTTTTTTTTGTTTGTTTTTGTTTTTTGTTTTTTACTGGGGCATATCCATGTTGCATGGCAGGCAAAACTGAAGTTCCAGGCCCCTCCAGCAAAATTGAGGTCCCAGGCCACTTCAGCAATGGGTATCAACCTTATCAGTCCCAAGTCCCCCTTACTGTCCTGAAATGAAATTCATAGATAAAATGATCTATCTCCACAACTATTTTGAACAAAATATATAATGCCCCAATTTTAATGTAAAAGAGAAATAAAAGGAATTTATAATACAAAATTTTAATATGTAAGAATTTGGGCTCAATAATACTATAAGAACAGTGAAGAATCTGGTGCTTGCACACAAACATATAGAATCACCGTGATGGTGACAGCTGCAGATGATTCAAGTGTGGTATACTGATGACTCAAACACCACCAGCACTGCTGCCACAAGTGAGATGGTTTTCTGGAATGATGGACAACTCTATTTCTCTGAAATTCATATTTTACTAGGCATCCTGTATTTTTATTGGCTAAATCTGGCAACCATACCTTAGAGGGAGGTACTAATCTCCTGGGAATCACTGCTCAGCAGGCTACCCTCAAGACCTCAAGCCAAACCTCCAATGTCTGAAATCATGACCCCAGGGTGCACTGAGGCATCCCACAAAGAGACGAGACGGGCAGCAGGGTGTGAGGGCACAGCCACTTTCCCTTTGAGTCATCCACTCAACATGCAAAATTTCTCTGATATCACAAACTCTGTTTTGGGGGGCCAGTCCAAACTTACCTATGGCATTGTGTTTAGTTTTTATTCCATTCTCTGTGCTAATTTTAATTTAAAGGAAGTCACAAACGGATCCAAGGCCAATTTTTTTTCTAAGAAACCATTTAAAACATTTCCATTATTAGAAGAAAGGGACAGTTAACCTTTCATTGATTTTTGTGTTGGCATATCTCCTCTCTGGAGATAATGATGATAAATAGAGAAATAACATAGCATTTTATTGCATCTTTTGCTGCACATATTTCTTCTGAATACCAAAGACAGATGAGGTGATATTAAGATAGAGGGGATAGAGGGAAAAGAGAAAGAGAGAAATAAAGATGTACATTCTGTCTCTCCTACATGACTGAAAGCTTTCCTGAGGAGAGGTGTCATTAATCTTTCTCATGTGTCTCCCCAAAGGTTCCTAGCACAGTATCTTGTAATGGTGGAGACTCAGTTCCTCTGTAATGTGAAAGAATCAAAGTCACCACAGTAGATTTCATATTAAATAACATCATGACATATGAGTCAGAAATAAGTAAATTATTTTTTACAAGATCTAAAGATATTTTAGAGCAAATTTTCTCAATTTTATAGATGAAAAATTAAAAGTCAAAGAGGTCTTAACTTCTTTGAATAATATGTTGGAGCTGGAAGTCAGGCCTCCTGAAAATGGCTCCAGGTTTCGTTTTCCAAAATGTGTTCTTAGGAAGAATGGTCTTGGGAGGTGCTCAAGAAAAAACAAAAGTTTCTTTAGTAAAATAAGATAGGAAGAGATTTATACCATCCTCCCCTACCCCAGTTCAAAATGTACATTATCATATTAAAATTTTTAAAAAGTCCTATAGTAAGTAAATTTATTTCAATCTGTTTAGCTCAGCATTTCCCAAACATATTTGATCATGGGTCTCTGCCAATATCAGGCCAGAATCTTTAAGAAATAATGTTATGCACTGTGTCACCCCAGAAGAACTAAAAATATATAAAACTAACAATGGACTTGGCAAGCAGTGGCCAAAGACTCCATGAGAAGTGAACTCTACCCTAGAGGTTCCTAAGTACTGTCCAATAAGTATAGCTACATAAAAATCACGAAAGGAGTTTGTGAACATGCAGACTTTTTGACTTTGTATACCAATATATGATTCTCTAGATCTGTATGGGGCTCAGGAATGTGTATTTATAAAGTTCTATAAGACTGTGAACTACTGCCCTTCTAGAACTTAATCTGGGTGAAAGTGTAAATTACCTCATGTTCTATCAACATGTACTAAGGGAATGCAAATTTGTACTGCCTTGGACTTGTGTCTTCTGTGATCCCAGTCTTCTAGGAACTTGCTGTGGAGAGATTTGCACATATGTAACAGTTAGGGGAAAATGAAAGATTATCTAAAATCAATTGCAACTTGTTATGCTGTGGAGAAGGCAGGCATCTGTAATATGGTTACAAAGAAAGAGACTTCATGGAATCTTTAAGATTTTGGTGGAAGACTAGAATTTGGACCTATGAAAAATAATTTATTTTGAATTACATGGTATTATGGGTTGAACTATGTCCCCCAGCTTAATATGTTGAATTCTTAACCCCTAGGACCTCAGAATATGACCTTATTTGGAATAAGGTTGTTGCAGATATAATTAAGATGAGGTCATTCAGTCAAATATGACTGGTGTCATAAAAGAGGGAAATTTGGACACAGACACACACCCAAGGACAGTGCCATGTAAAGATGAAGTCAGTGGTCAGGGTGGTTCCTACAAGCCAAGGAATGCTAAAGATTGCCAGCAAACCACCAGAAGCTAGGAGAGAGGTATGGAACAGAGTCTTCTTCACAACCCTCAGGAGGAACCAATACTGCTGACATCTTGCTGTCAGACTTCCAGCCTCCAGAACTGTGAGACAATACATTTCCGTTGTTTGAGCCACCTAATTTGTGGTGCTTTATTATTACAGCCCTAGCAAACTAATACATGGGGACAAAAGAGACCAGAGGTCATGAGGTTATCTTCCTGTTCCTGTGTCTCCACAATCTCCAGGGTTCCCCAGCCTCTGATGCCTTTGACACTACTGTTTCGATAGCCCTTCAGTCTGTGGATAAGAAGTTAGGAAAGTTGTTGGTAATGATAATGAACTGCCCCCTTCCCCTTCCTCTGCAATCCTCTGGCAATATTATAAAAGCAAGCATGGCCTTTCAGACTCATTATTATTATTATGTATTACTATTAGTAATAACCGTAAAGAAGAAGCTGAATTGATAATCTATAACTGAGAAGCTTAGAGTTTGCATCTTATTTTTTTTCAGACACACTTAGGAGTTGAGCTCAGGGCAGGAGAAAAACACAGAATTTCAATGGCATAGATATCAAATCACTTAATACAAAAACCTGATTCTGAAATCCAGTTCCCTTGACTTTCAGTTCACACATAGGACAAGTTTAATGGTTGTAGCTGATGCTGTTGGATTCAGCCCACCCATAAAAAAATTCAGCACTCACCATGCTGGTAGACTTAGATATCATAAACACGCAAAACTTTTTGTCTGAGTGCTTTCTTTCAGCCCCATCAAGGGCAGGATATTTAATGCTGCTGGGAACTGCCCTCAAGTCAATGACAGACAGGAGTTAACGGGAATTACCCTGTTTTACTTATCCTACAGGTGAGGTGACTCCCAGAGAGTTTGAGCCCCAATTGTCCAAGGTAGCAACTGTTACCACATACTCTTTTTTAGCTTTCTTTCCTTCCTCTCTCACATCCTTAACCCTATGATCACTTCTAAAATAAACTATTTCTCCTCAATTTCTTGTCTCAGGGTTGCTTCTAGGGGGACCCAAGCTAACACAATTGTATAACGGTATAATTTATTTGGTTAATTTTTAACCTATTATTTTATGCACTGATCTGTTGGTAACTGGTGAATCCCTCTACAGAGCCCAAAATAATCTGATTTCATAGACAAGATATGGTTTTCACTGGGGCTTTGGCAAATACTCTGTTTCTCCTCTCTCCAGGCATACGTAGAATTGCATCTCCCCTCTCCCAAGACAGGTATGGCCATATGACTTGGTACGGGTAAGAAAGTGGAAGTGATGTGTTTTTTAGAGCCAGTACATAGCCCTTCATGTTCACTTTTTTCTGTCTTGGTAGGTGGTTCCAAACAACCCCTGCATCTTGGAATTCATGTCCTTGTGCAGTCCCCTCAGGTGTGAGCTGGTCTGGTGACTTGATACTAACCAATAGAATATGGCAAAAGTGATAGGATGTTACTTCCATTATTATATCACATAAGATTGTAAGTTCTGTCTTGCAAGCACATTCTTTTCCTTGCTGGCTTTATTGAAGCAAGCTATTGCGTTTTAGTTGTCCTGTGGTGAGGTTCACATCCCAACAATCTGCAAGGTACTGATTCTTGCCAACAACCACATGAGCTTGGAAGTGGATCCTTCCCCAGGCAGGCCTTTAAATGAGACTCCCAGCTCTGACTAACACCTTGATTGAATCCCTACGAGAGATCATAAAGCTAAGGACCCAGCTAAACTATGCCTAGATTTCTGGTCCACAGAATGTGTGAGATAATAGTGAGTGTTGTTTCGAGTTGCTACGTTTGTGGTAATTTGATACACAGCAATAGAAAACTAATTGGTAATTGTGGCAGCACAGAGATGTGACCTCCCACCTAGGTCCTAGCTGACCCAATGAACACGTAGTCTGACTGAAAAATAAAGCTCTGGTATTTAAAGCCACTATAATTTTGGAGTTACTACTACAGCACAGTTTAGCCTATCCGAACTGAATTACACTGCAGTCTTTTGCTCTCCCCACCTGGCTACCACATTTTTAAACAAAGAAAAAAAATCCAGCTATGCTAGTCACCTTGAGTTATGCCGAGAACAGCATTTTGCCTGGAAGCAAACTTGTTTTTAAAAAAATCTTCCCCTCCCTAAAATCAATATTCCACTATAATTTTGTCTTTCTCAGCTACTGGTTTTTAAATGTGACCTCATCAAAGTTAAGACTTATTCAAATCACATCTTTGACCTGCAAATATCCTAATACAAAAGTGCTAATATCCTGCCAGATTTCAGAGTAGTTTCCTCAAAAACTGAAACAGCTAGTTCTATCCCTGTTGAAAATAACAACCCAGCATCTAGCTCTAGTTTGGTGATTCGCCTTTCTGACATTTTGTGTTTAGCAGGAGGTTAATTAGACACAATTGCAACACTGCTGTGCTGCCCTAGGGCACAACACAAAGGGCCAATTTGAAGACAACTGTATCTTAGAAACCCTGGGAGATACCAGCTTGAAATTTCCAGCAGGTTTAAAACAGAATCTTCTTTACAAATTTAGTGGCTTTATTGGAACCTTAGGTCTGAGGCATGAGCCCTAATTGGACTAAAGTTTCCATTGCAATGATCTGCTCAAGAACACGATGAAAAATCAGCTTTCTGATATGTTTATCTACTTCCTGGCTCCAAGGCACAATTGGAAATGCTAATATCCAGATGCCCTTCTACATAAAGAAACTGAGAGCTTTTTATTTGAATTATATAGTGCACGTTTTTCTGTACCCAAAACTAACTCACACAATTAGAAAGTGGGTATAGAAAGACAGCCAACTGCTTAGCTCTCTGTATGTTATAACAAAACGAAGTAATCACCCTCATGACTGAGGGCATTTCCTGGGCAGGTAGGCAAGCTTCAGGCTCCACCTTCCAGTCCTTTGTTCCTTCAGACCTGAACTCAGAAGGCCTTTGTTCTTCCCTCAACCAAAACTTCCTTCAAGACTCTGCTTAAGTCATGTCACTTCTCCCCACAAAATCTCAAGTCACTGGAGGAGACAGGTCTGGATTTCAGACCTAGACCCCTCACTTACTAGTTACATGCATTTTATCAAATTACTTTATCTCTATAAATTTCAGTTTCCCCAAATGGGGATAATAGCTCAGAGGTTGTGGAGAAGATTGGGTGAGAAAATAAGTGGAAAGTCTGTGGTCCAGGGCTGGGCACACTGTTAAGAGTTTTGACTACATTTTTATATCACTCATTCTTTTTTTTTTTAACATTTTTTATTGAGTTATTGTCATTTTACAATGTTGTGTCAAATTCCAGTGTA